>NW_009625704.1:885-1282 GCF_000690535.1 Cariama cristata | reverse complement strand
CGCGGCCGACGGCATCCCCCACCTTCAAAACGCCGATTCGCAGAGCTGCTGGGCCTGGGACGCGGGGAGACTGGGGTGCAGCCGAAGCACAGCCCGTGCTGCCGAGGGCAGCCCATGGCACAGCATCCTCTGCAAATGCAGGCAGAGGGTCCGGCCGAGGCAGCTCCCCTGCCTGTGCCACCTCGGCCGGGCACCCCAAGGGCCCATCCTGCAACCCGCCCCGCTGGGATGTTCGGGGCACCCTTGGCTGGGTTAGTGTCCGAGTTTGCATCCTTCTCCTGGCCGATCCGGCAAATTTTGGCTGGAGCAAACCGGGGGGGGAGCTCCGGCAAGCGAAGAGGCAACAGGGGGGTGCAGGACCCGTCTGCCATCGGGGCCGGAGGGCAATGCCTGGTCA
>NW_009625704.1:0-865 GCF_000690535.1 Cariama cristata | reverse complement strand
GGGGCCCAGCAGCTCCATAGCCCCTGCGGCACGGCTGTGCCTTGTCACCGTGTGTCACCGTCAGTGTCTGGACACCCATGGCGTTTTGGAAGAACACGTTGCTCTGCCTTCTCCCCCTTTCCTTTTTCTTTTGCTCGTTTTATTGCTGCAGTGCAGGAGCTCGTCTCTGATATTTGCCGAATCATGGCTTGCTGACCTCTCTCTCTCTCTCTGTTTATGTCTGTGCCTTTCCCTGTATGTTCTGTAGAGGATGTAGCAAATTTAACAGCCAGTGATGTGATGAATCGGGTAAACCTGGGATATTTGCAAGGTAATTCCCTTTCCCTGGGAGTCCCGCGTGACTCACGGCGTGCAGCGTACAACAAGATCATGCCAGCTAAGCCCAAACCACATCCTTGCCGGTTTTCACCTTAGATACCTGAGCCTTTCAAGCACTGATTTGTTGGGTGGCGTTGGAAAACAAAAGACCGTCCTGCAAGGGCGATGCAAACGCAGGGCTCCGCAAAGTCACGGAGACAAAAACCTCAGGGACCCTTTTCTAGTTGAATTCTTACAGGGAAATCGCAGCCCTCCGCTGGCACTGAAAGAAACCCTCCCTCCATTGCTCTGCAAGCCGGTTTTGGTCTGTAAAGCCAGCGGCAATTCGAGGAGGGGATTTTGGGGGGGGGCGAGGGCAGCGGAGCTGCTGGCGTGTGCTGCGATGAGATGCTGGAGCTCCTGCACCGGCCCCTTCGCCTCTGACCGCACACGGGTCAGCCCCAGCTCGGGGGCAAGGCAGCCCTTGGAAAGCCCTTTGCAAGCCTTGGTTTGCGTTCCTGGACACATCTCTAGCGTTAGCAGACCCCGTTTTCCAACCGGGGGGCTG
>NW_009625703.1:0-32454 GCF_000690535.1 Cariama cristata | reverse complement strand
GACGGTGAATAAGGTGGGAAGTAAAATACTCAGACAACACAGCGCCCTCCGGGGGATCACGACAGGCCCAGTATACTGGGTGTGCTCCACATAAGACTTAACTGGAACTAGACATAAAGGAAGAGTATGGTGGAGGAGCAAACCTATGCCCCCATATGTTTTACATAAGAGCTGAATTGTTTCAGAACTCTCAAAATGTTCCAAACAGCAAGGCCATGAAAGGCTATTCTCACAACATTTTTTATGATCTTTTTTTTTCCCCCTACCTTATACCTCTTTCAGAGTCTGGGTATGGAAAAGGCCGAACAGCTAATTAAGGAGCTGAAATTAATCGGCTTCTTCCATGTAATGTTTGGACAAATAAAAAGAATGGCATGTCTGTTTTTTCCAATTTAGTAGTAACTTTTCAGAGTTGCAGACAGGCTTGATTGCATGTGTGTATTGTTATTCTATAATAAGAAATGTCAGCAAAAATGTAGATGTTGCTGAAGTGAGGTGGCTAGAGATGATGATAGTACAGCCATCGTTACTTACATTTCCTGTGTGATAAACCAGTTTATCTGAAAGCAATTGCTACTATACATCGTTCATGTGAGCTTATGAGATGGTTATTATCTTTAATTGGAAGGCTATGATTTTTTTTTCAGTGACGACTGATTCACTTGTTTAACTTACTGTCTCATTATGTTTCAATATAAACTGGTTTACATGTGACAAGCATTTTGATAGTTGTACGCATCACTGTCTTGAACACTGGAATAAGATGCCACAGTAATTCTGCCAAACCTGGAAGGGAATAACAAGACTTGGTTAGTAGGAGTGCCTATAAATAAGGCTTTTTAGATACTGCTTTTTAAAACAATCAAGATAGTCCAGCATAAACAAATTTAAAGTAGATAATGGTTGCAACCTCAGCATTGTATGATCTGTCTCTGTTCATGGAGTGTGAAAAAGTTTATTAGCAGTTACTACAATAGTAAGTATGTTCTTGGTAAGGAACACTGTAATTTGCTCTGAAATGTAAAAGTGGTGGAATGTTCCAGTTTTAAATGTATTGTGAATTTTTTCTCGTGGTTTTTGTATTTGACAATGCATTTAATCACATTCATTGTAGGAACAGTGTTAGCTGTCTTAATCTCTTCAGTAGGCTGGCTTTTGTCACTAGTGTTATTTTGATATGTCTGTATTAGCTTTCTTGTACTTTAAAATCGGCACTGATCTGAAAGCTTACATGACTGAATTATGCTTGTAGGTACAATTGTATTAAATTGTGAGCTTGTAGGTATTGGCTAGGGCTTGTTGGTATTTTGTATACAGACTCAAACATAGTAAGATTTGTGTGGTGATCTATTAAAATACTTATGACTCTTCATAAATAAAACTCGTTAACAAAGACTATCTAGCAGCATATGAATTTCTCTTCAAGTGATGAGAATACCGAGCATCTGGTAAGTTACTTGGTAGGATTAACTGGAGTACTTTCTTAATGATATGCTCCAAACTTTGTTGTTCTGGCATTTCAGCACGGAGCTGCTGTGCCTTTGGGGGATATTCACGAGAAGAGTGAATCTTCTACTTAACAGAAGTACCTATGTATTTGTAGTGGCCAAGATGCAAAAGGGGCCTTGCCTTTTAATATATGGTGGAGTTCTCACGTTAAACTCCGTGAAAGTAAGAATCTCCCTCATTTCTATCATATGAAGCCATCCATCTAAGAAACTTTCATAGCATTTTCCTCAGAAGATTTTTGTATAAGTAATTCCCTTAAGTAACTTCAATACATGTCAGTTTAAGAGCTTGGTTCAAGCCAAACATTTGTGTACTTGCTTTTGTGTAGATGAATGACAGTGCCATATCAAGGTTTTCCTTCTTCACGTGTTCCAAACATACTGATTACCACTTTTGCTTAGTGTACAAAAATGGGAGAGGGGAAGGGGAATGTTAGTGGGTCTTTTCCTGGAAATTGTCACCAAAGCTAAGTGTAAAAAATGCGTATGGCTGCTAGACCCTTAACGTAAGTGTTCAGAATTGTCTTGAAAGTGATTTGTCAAAAAAAGACTTGAATTTGCGGAGTGTGTGTGTAGGGTACTGAAAGTAGTATTCCTCTCCTCTGTGGTGCTTTTTTTATGGTTCTCAAGGCTAGTATTTTACAGGTGACTTAAGCAACTGGAGAACAGATGTGACTTGAGGCTTGGAGTGTGCATGGGGTCTGTAGCATTGAAATCTACTTTTAAATCCTTGTGAGGCACTATATTCAGCACACAAATGTGGAAAGAACAGGCCAAAAATGTTCTGTAATGGCTATGTCAAACTGTAGTGCTGCTTCTCTTCAGATTAAGAAAATATTTTCCTTTTTTTGTGTGTGTTTGTATGCTACTGTGTTGTGAACTTACTGAAGAGTTTCAGTATCATCTGAAAGCTTCAAAAGGTCATGATTTCCATATACACTTATAGAAGGTGTTAGTGGCATTTTTAATATATCAAAATCATCTGGGTGTGCTCTGGCAGGTTTTCAGTCTTGCTTGGTTTTTTATATCCTGAGCTATTAAAAAGTGTGTGGTATGACTGTAGTAGGTTTTATTATGAACTCATTGGATATATTGATGTGACTATTGCATGAATGATGTTCACAGTATGTTTCTGGGACTTGATGGCCTTCCTCTCAGGTAGTGTGATCTCTATCGGCTTGACAGCTGATTATTTTTGTGCATGGTATCTGTGTCTAGAATGCTTTCTGGTGAGGGAGAAGGGAGTGTTATAAGGGTGTAAACTTTGAAGTTCTCTGGTAACTACAGGTTCTGTACCTTGGGCATCTATAAAAAATGAATTGGGTATTTTTCTTGACAACCTGTTTCAGCTTTGGGTTCTGAAGGAGTTTTGCAAGGGGTAGTAATTACTGTTTTGTACATGATATAAATCTGATTAACTAAAAGCTGTAAATGGGCAGTTGAAACAAATAGATATTACGCGAGTTAAATCAGTCTTCCCTGTTTTTTCTATCATATCTCCTTTAGTTCTCAGTATGGGAAGCAGCAAGTATAAAAGTACTCATAGCGAGTAACCAGTGTAGTGGGTTGATTTCCTCACTGGGTATCACCTAGAAGTCACTTGCTCCAAAGAGTACTAACTCGCATGGTCACTGGATGTAGTTCTTATGTCTTTATTAATGCTGCAGAGTCTAGAAAAACATGGGATGAATTAAGATTAAAGGGTTTTAAATTATTTCGTGGTTATCCAAACATCCTAGAATGCTACAGCAAGCATGTATTTCATTTTAAAACAGACATAACTTAATTGTCTTCATTACTTTTCGAAAGGAAAAGATAAACAAATGGCTAACAGTATTCTGAGCTACCTATATTTTGGCTATGCCTTGCTGCTTTCTCTCTTATAGTATAATTAGGGAGAGATTAGCTGTTGTAACAGATCTCTTTTTGTCCAAATTGCTCCACAACTTCTGAAGCGGATTTCAGCAGCACATGTGGAGGGGGAAGAGTCTTGCCTGAGAACCAACACAGCAGCTGTGCATGAATTGTTTTATGCTGTAAGGATGAAAGATCTGGTGGTTTTAAAATAACTGGATCTGTTCCTGTATTCTAAAATATTCAACCAAAATTAATATAATGAGTAAGAATCGTGGTACTTAATAATAATGGTGGTGGGATGTGGAGGGGCTTTTGTGCTTTATAGAAACATTCTTTCACTGTGGTACACTTTCACATGTTTGTAAGAACACATATCTAAAGTTTGATATTTATTCGATGATGTTGTACAACTAAAATAAAAAAAAATATTTTAAGGATGTCATAATAGGCAAACAGAACACAAACTCAGGGCAGACGGGAATGAATACAGGAGTGGAACATCCTACCTGGAAGAAGCTAAATTATTTTGAGAGGAATCGGAGTAGGAGCAACATGAGCAGATAGGAGTGTCTTTAAGATGTTGAAAATATTTTTTTTTCTAAGCCCTATGTTCAAGTTCTGTTTACAGTAAGGAATAAAATGCCAGTTTTTCAGCAGTTATGTTAGAGAATAACTAATGCTAAGATTTCTTTCTCATGTATTGCATGGACTTTATTTTGTAAGGAAGTATCTTAGTGGAGGATGAGGCTGTGCTAGACTGCTAGAGCACTTCCCAGATAAAAAGGGAGAGTTAGGAGGGAGAATGAAGGCTTAGTGTCCAAGCTAGGTGTGTTGCAAACTGGAATGCTCAAGTGCCTCATATATGTGCTAAGTGGTTTGAAATGGGAAGATGGCTAAAGACTGCTGCTTGGTTTAAAATGTAGTTGCTTTACCATAAGGAAGAAAGAGCAAGAGGTCATTTGAAAGTAGTAGGTGTGCTTACTTTTTTGCAACATACGTAATTAAAGCCATTTTCCACATTAGGAGAATGGGCTCTAAACTAACTTGATTGCATCCTAGATGCTAGGAAAGCTGTATCCCCACAAAGTGTGCACAATTCAAGTAAATAATCAACTGGAGTAGGACAAAGTTATAGGCTGGTTTTTGGGTTGGGTTTTGGGGTTTGGTCCTTGTTATTCTGTGGTTTTTAGCAGAAATACAGAAGCAGATGTTTCACTGAGAGCTGAGTGTCTGTCACTTAGGTATATTTGCTGTGGGCTTACTTGGAATTTTGTTTTGGGAACTGAGGGGAAAGATAATACAGAAAATTACTATGCTAGTCTTTCATACAGCAATGACTACCTGCAAAAAGATTGAATCTCTACAGTTAAGTGTGTAAAAGCATAAATCTTAAGCTTGGAAGTGATACCAGCGGAGTCTAAAGGCTTCCTTGTCCATATGAATAAATATTGTGATTTTTTTTAAGGAGTTCGGAAGAAAAGTAGGTAGACTAAGGAATACACTATTCATACTTGTTCTTAACAAAGATCTCTGTTGTGAATATTGATCTGCTAGGACATGTTAGTATTGGAAACAGAAATTTATCATCATATAATAGTTCTGAGGTGGCTTGTACAAAGTGATCTGGAATTCTTACTGGTCAAGACAATCCATTTTTCTACATATGGAAGCCTTTGTATTTTTGCTTCTCAAAGTACGGTTTTTAACAAGAGAAGGTATTAATGATTTGTACGTCAGGATCTTCTGTACTTTAAGGAAATTGCATTTGATAGACATGATAGAAGTGAATTGATGAAGTATACTTGCAAAGGACTTGATGTGATTGAGTTTTCTCAACTTGCTCAATTTTTTTACCATCCTTTGGTGCTGACTTCGGAATATTGTTTGGCAATAGCAAAATTATGGAAGAAATTATTATTTCTTGTCATTTGATATTTTACCAATAATGTGAAGGTTTGAAATTGTTGTGTTATACTTCAGTCTTGATATGTTAAGAAATAAAGAGAGTGAAGACTTGCCAGAAGAAACAGAATTGGATTTTAATGTCCTGATTTGAAGCTTTAATGGGAAGACTAGGTATTGAAGAAGGTAACTGGTTTATTTGTCATAGACTTTGTCTATAGTTGACATCTTAACAATGATGGTAGCTGTATTCTGGACTATTGACTTTGGGAAATACCAGGACAGGTTATATGTAATCCGTGTTGCATTAGTGAATTGGATTTTTCTTACTTGGTTTGTAAATCTAATACCACCTTCTGTCTTTTCATAAACAGGTTGTTACTGGCAGAAGCACTGCTGAGATCTGAATCCTGGAACTTGCTTTCCAGAGCTTGAAGCAAAGGACTTCTTTCTAATTTGGGCATGGCTAATCGAGGAGCAACAAGACCCAATGGGCCAAATGCTGGAAATAAAATTTGCCAGTTCAAACTAGTACTTTTAGGAGAGTCTGCGGTTGGCAAATCGAGTTTGGTGCTTCGTTTCGTAAAAGGACAGTTTCACGAGTTTCAAGAAAGTACCATTGGAGGTGAGAGAATTATCCTGTTAATTTGTTTCATGTTGAGTTTACACTGTCATTGCCCTTAACAACCTTGAATGTAATGGTGCTTGTAGAATGGGTCCTTGACAACAAGGATCAAATCTGAGACCTGTGCCTCTAATTGAGAACTAAAACTTTCTGACCTAAAAGTTGTGGTTGGCACAAGGCTGTATCAAACATCCATGTCAAGTGGAGAAAGCAAATGTGTGCTTGAACTGCGTAGTTTTGAAAACTGGGCTTGGTGTTACATTTTGTTTGTGGGTGGACGTGTGGCTATTTTAATTGTGCTGTATGCTTAATGCATGAAAGAACTGCTTAATAAAAGTTAAGAACTTAATTTCTATGAAAAAAAACAAAACACCAAACAAACAAGTGCTGCATCTTCCAAAAAGGTTGTGTTGTCATTTATGCATCCTCGTTTTGCCTTTGATTTGGGAGAACTTGCTACATTTCTGGATATACCTTTCTTTGTTAGTAATCACGGAACTTAACGTGCTGGTTTTACATTTTGTGACTTTAAACAAAACAGATACTGGCTACTAGAATTAAAAAAAAAATAAAAATCTGTTTAACTGTGAACAGATTTTTACACGCACACCACCACTCCCTCCCCCCAACAGATTTCTTCTGTTATATTGTATGTTGAAGTTGTTTGTGCTTTGAGCTGTATTCCTCCTTGGATAAATTTAAACTTATCCTGAAATTACCTAATGGCATATGGACTTAAAATGTGGATTTTATTGTTTGATCAATATTCTGTAGTAGTCCCTGTTGCTACTTGCATGAATTGGTCTGTTTCATTGTAATATTTATGCGAAGCCCTTTCAGTGGTCTGTATGTGTCTTTACACATGAACAGGTCTTGAAATGTAAAAAAAAAAAAATCTATGAAACTTACAAAAATAAATACAAGCTGAATTTCATAGCATCTTTTTTACCCTGTTTCTCGCTGTTTCATGTATCTATTTTGTGTATCTGTCAGCATAAATGGAGAACTACTGTTTTTTTTCTCCTTTAGCAGTCTTACTAATGGGCACTTCTGGCTTTGTGCGTTTTATGATCGCTTTAGGATGGGTGTTAAAGGTTTCTGTATTATCTCATACAGCTATGTGGTAATGTGGAGAGAATCTCAAAGATCTATAGTGAATTAACTTCCCAATATCAATGTGGTTTTTAGTTTTTAAAAAAAAAGTTAAAATTAAGTGAAATTCATTGGAGATCAGTGAAATTGAACAACCTCCTTTTTGTTTGTTCTTGTTTTACTGTCTGGGTGGAACTAGGGATAACCCGAACCCTGTTACACTGTTTAAAAATCTATGCAAAGGTTAAACAAGAGCTTAAGTTCAACCATATAGAGTTTACTGTAATCTCTGTATTAACTTGTGCCTCTTCCATATAAAATGAAAAGAAGGAAATGCCATATAATACAGCTGAGAGATACTGAATGCAGCAGTGTTGGGATTCAGAAAAAGTTTTCTGTAGAGAAAGCTGTCTAACTCTGTAGCTTGTAGTTGCCTAAGGCATAATTTCTTTTGTATACCCAAGGGCATTTTGACAAAGAGAGGCTTATGTGCATTGTGAATCTGAATAAAAACAGCTGAAAGAGTGCAGTTAAAGGCAGACATGTTGGATGGTGGTGGTGTGTTTTTGCCACTTCAGACTAGTTTAGCAATGCCTGTTAGTTGTTTAAGACAAAAGTATGGCTGTTAAGGATTATAGGCTTTCAGATAATTAACACAGCTGATTGTCAATTTACTGTGGCCTTGCAAGATAGAAGAAAGTTATCTTGTTTGCAGAAATTAACTAACATTTCATGGTGGTTGAAATGTTCCTTTCAACAAAAACAAGAGGATGTCATAGAATAAACCCTTGTTTTAATTCTTTTCTTGAGTACATCCCTTCATTTATGGACTGTAGGTATCTTCTACTGATGAAGAGAATAATGTCTGTAAGAACTTCAGATTCCACTTGAATTTAATATTGAGCTGGTCCTGAGGAGGAAGCCCTTAGTCTGATGCAGGATGTATGTGTTTTTTGCTTTATTTTGGTTCTAGGCTGCTTAGAGAGCTACTGAGAGGAGCCTGTTTTACCAGTGTGTGGATATTTAGCATTTAGAGAGATTTATGATGATTTAACATTGAAACATCAAAGCCTCTACCTTCTCCGACCTGCCTGCTCATCTGTGATGGATGCTAATACCCCTGAAGCAGGAACACCTGACCACTTAATTAGTCAGCTTCTGTATGATACAGTGTGCTTTATAAAGCAAGATTGACTTCCTTTTGGTTTACTGTAATAAGTTGAGTTGAAAGTTGCAGTAGTTTTGGAATGATTCATAGGCTGTGATGTCTTGGCGTATTTGTATATATATTGGAGGATGAGTATACATCTCAGGTATGCAAGGGTTATGGGTCAGTGCCTCTTCAAACATTTGATTTAAATCGACCACAGTCTGTCAGTATGCTTAGTGATGAGAGTCCCCAGTTCAACCAAGTAGGGGGCTTCCCTTAGCATTTCATCGAGCAGAAGGTCTTAACATTTTTTTGTTGGTGGTAGTTGTTTGTGGAAGGAGCAAGCCAGTCGACAGACTTCTAGTGAAATACTGTGATGACTGGAAAAACAACTCCAAGCGTTTATTCTGGATTGCTCAAGCTTTCATCTAAATTCTTGGAATTGTTGCATTTTTGGCTGTGTATGTTCTATAACTGGGGAAACAACGTGACTATAAAGCAGGTAATCAAGACAGCTTGTCAGACCACTGTAATAGTTATGTGCTTATTTTTAAACTTCAAAAGCTAAGGTAGAGCAGATGGCTAAGTTAAAACTCAAAGGGTTAAGACAACCCAGTAGAAGGAAATCTTGCTTTTCAGTGTCTGCCGCAATAAATTCTTGAGATTCTAGCTTAGTTTTGTAATACGGGTTTCTATATTATACCTACTTGTGTAGGTACTCGCCTCTGTATTTCTAATGTATACCTTACTCTGAATGGAAAAAATTTACTAGGAGTAACTGTTTGTAGACTTGGAATAAGTTGCTTTTTTCTGTAAGTAGAAGACCATTATTTATGGTAATGCATTCAGCTGTAGTGGCAATGGATGCAAGTTTCCCTGAAACTGCAAGCTGTCAAAATTATGCTGAAATTAATTCTTGATCACTTGTAAAGTCAAAAATATGGCTGCTTTAAGAACAAGAACTTTTGAGAAGTGATTCTTCCTTCCATACCCACTAGTGAAGATGGAGTTGTCAGGAGCTGAAAATCAAGGTTTTAAGATACTATTCAAGAAATGTAAATGTATAGAAATGTGAATATCTGAACTGCTGGATTATAGCATGATGGGATGCTGTCACTGGTACTCTGTATAGTCTGTTGAAGCAGGATGAAATGTATCTAGAAGGCTTAAGAGAAGGCCTGTGGTTACTCAGATGCACTATTACAAGAAAAAAAGGAATTTTTTCGGATTATTGCTTTCTTACATCCTTAACTTGAGGAAAGACTCATTTAAATAACTGTTCTGTGATCAGTTACGATCTATCAGCTAATGCTTGCTTCAAACCTGCTGTATTTTAATAATAGCTTGAATTGTTTACGGATGTCATATTTGCATCTCTGTGAACATAATTTTATATGAATAGAGATATAAGCAGACTTCTGGTTTCAGCACCTCTGTCTTTTTTGTAGCTGCTTTTCTAACGCAGACTGTATGTCTTGACGATACAACGGTAAAATTTGAAATTTGGGATACAGCTGGGCAAGAGCGGTACCACAGTTTAGCACCCATGTACTACAGAGGAGCACAAGCAGCTATAGTGGTATACGACATTACAAATGAGGTAAGTACTGTATTAGGGAGGCATAAGGGCAATTTGGAAGTTAGTGGTCTTGCATCGATTTTTCCTTAATTTTTCTCACTGACTTGTGTGAATCAATTCATCATTTCATAGAATCATAGAATGGTTTGGGTTGGAAGGGACCTTTAGAAGTCATCTAGTCCAACCCCCCTGCCATGGGCAGGGACATCTTTCACTAGACCGGATTGCTCATTTTATATTGGACTATGTAATGTTAAATTGTGTCTGTAAACTTTTCTTACCAAAGACCATTGCTAGGGTTTTTTATTTTATTAAAAGAGAGGGAGAGAAAGAGAGAAAGGAAATTCTGTTGTGGAAGTGTTTCAAATCCACCTTTAAATCAGTTCACCAGAATTGAGCTGTTACTCTCACCACATCGCTGGTGGCAGTTTATTTCTGAGAGTGAAAGACGTTATCTTAATATTGCAGCTTACAGGTAAGGATTGGAAAGGTAGCACAAGCCATCAAGACCAAAACCTAAGGTTATTTGATTGCTTTTTATTTGAACTTAGATCAGATAAGTTTCGCTTGGTTTTGGTAAAATGAGACCTAAAAATGAAAACCCTCAAAAAAACCCCCAGAAACCCTGCATCATCATAACGAACAGTGCTGAGCAATTAAAAAGTGCTTTGAGACCCTTTCAATATAGCAGTTCATAAACTTGATTCCTCTAGAAGATAAATTAAAATTCCCATTCTCTCTCTTAACCACTTCTCTTTCCTTATTCTGTCTACATTAAGATCTTCCTATCTTTACTTACTTTTTCAGCATTATCCCGACTAAGCACATTTGAGAACTAAGGTGGAAATGTTTGATTTTAAAAGCTTAGTTGGCAAGTTGGAGTGTGCCTTTGGACAAAAGTAGCCACCTTGTGTTGACCTTTTGCTTGAAGTATAGATAACAGAGATTGGGATAATAGATGAGTACAAAAGGATGATAAAACTCAGTTGCATCATTTTGCAATCATTAACAGGAGTCCTTTGCCAGAGCGAAAAATTGGGTCAAAGAACTTCAGCGACAAGCAAGTCCTAACATTGTAATAGCTTTAGCAGGAAACAAAGCTGATCTAGCTAACAAAAGAGCTGTGGATTTCCAGGTATGTACGTAACTTCTGTTTATAGAAATAGCATTTTATTGGAATAGAAAGTAAATAAACTTAGAAGGAGCTTATATGTATAGCCTAGCTAGTTGCTATAGAGGTCATGCTGTTAAATATAAACGTCAACTGAGACTAATGAAATTATACATGCTACTGAAAAATCTCTTCCTGTACAAGTGATATGTAGCAATAGACTTTTTTGAATAATTAAGTTTGACTTTGTGGAATAACTAATTTATTTGCATATCTTTAAGGCTAATTGAATTTCTGTTTTTTGATATGACCTCTTGCTGTGTTCTACCCGAAATTGCCAGTAGCCAGAGTTTCAATGGATGAGATAGCAGTAACTGTCAGTGCAAACCATTCTCTCTGACTTGTCAGCAGGAGAATTTTGATTATTGTATGATACAAAGCTGATTGATGTGCTTAACTTGCTCAGGCTATACTGTTGAAGCAGTGTTCAAGCTTTCATTGTGCTTTCCACAGCATTATTTTTGGTTTAGTGGGTATGTCTGTGTTCTCACTGCTGTATTTTATCTTCTAGAAAGCTTAATGAAGTCATCAAAAATAGCTTCCAAAGCAAGGAAAACTTACTGCGGGTGGTTCTGGTCCATTGATGATTGATTGAATTTGAATTAAGATTGCATTTATTAGTCATTAATTCTCTTACAGTTTTAATCTGTATTTAGTGTCACTGTGCGAGATACTCCTGTTGTGTAGTAATGAATCCTTTTGTAACTATAGGAGTCAGACTATGTAGGTTAGCAGTGTTCTAGGTATTTTTTCTGCCAGAAATCAACAACTCTGTTTTCTAATTCTATACTTCCGTGACAATTGTGACATAAAGCCATGTGACAAAAGACCTTTGTGTGTTGTGAAAAATTATGGTAATTAACAAAAATTTCATACATGTGCGCGGTCAAAAACTTAATCAAATTTAATTACTTAAGTAGAACTACCTTTAGTATTTTTTGTACAATTACAATCTTAATATTTTTCAAATGTTCATTTTTATCTTAATGTGGATTTAGGGGCTCCTTGCAGGCTTGACAACCCTTTTTCATGGCAAAGCACGTTTTAGATTTCTAGGTATTTGTTAATGTGTTATTTCAGATATAACTACATAGATCTTGGCAGGTGTCACTTGAATATAGAATGCTGTAGAATTATTTTTCTTTTCATCATAGGTATTCTGTAGTTGAGCTTTTTGCAGGTTTTTTCTATTGAATGCAAAGGCAGATACGTAACCATAAGAACCTGGGGATTCTCAGCTGAATTGGCTAACAGAAAATGGCAAAAAACAGTGTTTCAGATCAAAGTTTGGACTGAAAAGGGAGATGACCTGGCAAGATATTTAATACTGCTTATTTGTTTTATAATTGTGAATTTCTGTCAGGATAATGAAACTGTTCTGATCTGCCTGCCTCAATGGTTGAAAGATTCAAGATAGTTCACAAACTGCCTTCTTTCCAGGGTAATAATAGGCTTTCTGACATTTGATGGCACTTTCTGGAGCTTATTACTTCTTGCTATGACAGCTAGTGTTCTGGATGAGCGTTATCTTTTTAATAAATATTTTTATTATTTCGTTTTGCCTGACACTTTTCCATCTGGATATTTTTAGGATGAGTAAGGATTTTTAAGGTTGCATTTCTAAATCATAACTTCTTCATAGCTGATGAATAACACGTTGTCACATGAGTGTTTCAGCAAACTAACTTTCTTTCAAAATGGTACAGAAATTGTTCCTCAGTAGCAAGAGAAGTACAATGTGTAATGATTGTGTGATTTACTTTTTTTAAGTAATGCATTCTTATTTTAACTTTCAGGAAGCACAGGCTTATGCAGATGACAACAGCTTATTGTTCATGGAGACGTCTGCCAAAACATCTATGAACGTAAATGAAATATTCATGGCAATTGGTGAGTTTATGAACAAACTGAAAATTCAAGGGAATTGTTTTCATGAGATTCATACCATCACAATCTTCCTAACCCAAGATCTTTGTTTTACCACTAAATTATTTCTAGCACTGAAGTTTTCCTAGGCCCTTTCATATCCTTTTTGATGTTCAGAAGTCAGATAAGCTTACTTGAAGCACAGTTGCACAGGTCTTCTGTCAAGTACCAAAGCACTTGGATTAACTTGGAATAGCTAAACTAGGTTACTTTTTAATCCTGCCAGCAAGTTCCATGTACGTGTTTTGATTCCATGATGAAAAATTGTACTGGTTCAAGTTCAAGCAAAATTAAGCTTTGGTTGTTATATACAAAAAACCACCTTCCCCATGGTATAGGTAACCATGAAAAGCTTTACATAGCTCTTCTTAATTATAAGATATACTTGGCATTTCTTAATCAAATTAGTACAAGAGTATAAGTGAAAGTGTATAAATCTGTGCCTTTTGATGGTGTGTTGTTTGTGGCAGATTCCACACTGCCGTGGATAGGTGCAGAAGCTGGAATAATGTACCTTTTATGTGACAGTGGTAATTGAAGATGGAAACATTTCAAAATTGGGGAATGATAATGGACTTGCTTAAAAAAAGTCAAGTATTCATTTTAGTCTAAACAAAATATTTGCTAAATATACTTTTGTGTTAAAATTTTGTTTGAATTCCAAATGCAGCTATCTGAAATTCAAAAGTTATGCCAAAGATAACAATGTGTGCTTAAATTCAATGTCCAAGTAAAGGACACATCACGTGAAAAGTAAATTTACTAATATATTTTTAGCCCTAACATAATCTTATGGATTTCTGTAAAGATGCTAACATGTAATAGTAAGTATGAATTAGAATTTGTGTATTCTGTTGATAGACACAAAATTGTATTTAATTGTTATTAAAATTTTGAAAATGGAAGAAAAAGAAAGCATGCATTTTTAGGCTGGTCACCAACCTATTTAGTAATAACCTTAATCACAGTACTAGCTCTGCTGCTGGGGAATAGTAATGTATACTGTCAAATAACCTTATTGAATCTGTTTCATATTTTGCACTACAGTGACCTCTCTATCCCACTTCTTTTTGTGAAAAACAGTATGGGTATCAAATTAAATGTTTCTGAAGAGCTCTTACCTTCTGCTTTCCAAGTCAGTAAAGCAGAAGGTAATTTGTGGTGTGGTTCAAACTTCCAGCAGATGCACATTAAATTATTGCTATAGCAACACTTTATAACAAGTACTTGCTTTGTATTAACTATAAATACTTGGGGGGGGGGGAACACATTACTGTATGAGTAGAAGGTATATTTTTCTCATAAATGCTTGGGATAGGCCTGCATTCAATGATACAGAAATGCTCAATTACACTGCTCTGGTGAAATTTTAAAATTAATTTGTTTAAAGGTACAGTTTGCATCTAGTTTTAAAAAAAAATGCCCAAAATATGGTAAAATTTTTTTGTAATTTGTTATATCAAGAATAATTCTTACCTCTCCGTATTTTAATGAAATATACAAAGTAAATTTGAGAAAACAATGCACATTCAGTACCTGGGTATTTTGTCTGCAAGTTGGTAGTCCATGTGAGTATTCTTTCACATCGATGGGTGACATTCAGCTTTGTCAGTTCATCAGAACAAGATCTGTGCAATGGACCCTGAAAGAAAATCTTGACCAGGATTTAAGTATTGCATGGAACTTTGAATGCCCTTTTGCACAACATGGATGCAGTTCTCAGGACCATGTGTAATTAACGATCTTGAGAAATGGGAGAAAATGAAAAGTGAGAACACGGACAAAATTGAGGGATCCAAGCTACAGCTGCTTGTAAATCTACTGTTTTAGAGCTCTTTCAGAACTTCCAGTTTAAAAAATGTGTGTTAATTTACAGTTCTAGAATGTGTCTAGAATCCAAACCGACAATGCTCTGAAAGCGTTTTTCTGCTGATGCCTTGTTCTTTTGTACTGTCAGCAGCTTAGTACCATGTGAACACTTGGGTTCTGTCACAGGATCGTAGAACAGCCCAGGTTGGAAGGGACCTCAAAAGATCTTCTGGTCCAACCTTTTGTGGGAAAAGGTGCCTAGATGAGATTACCTTGCACCCTGAGATTATCTGGCACCACGGCATGTGTTGTTGATGTGTACTCTGCTGGTTTTCTGGCTGTTCTACTTCCATTTCAGCCCTTTTAGGAAAAGTTCTTCTTTAAGAAGCTGACCAAAGTAAGTACTTTGGAGTTGAAGCATGCAGCCAAACTGTAGAACAGGGATGGTTGTTGGGTCCTGGTAACATGGGCAAGACAGCCCCACAGAAGTCCCTTTATGTAGAACTTAGCCTTCTCTCCATCAGAGAATTACCAGGAGGAGCTGCTGCTCAGAAGGGTAACATTTGTCACCCTTATTTTTCATGTCAGGACCAAGGAGGTACCCTGGAGCTACAAGGACAACAAAGAAATTATCACAAACAATTGACTTATAAGAGCTATAGAGAAGAGATTTGATCTAGTTCTAAGGGCCATTTTATGTGTTGTATGCAAATACTTACTCTGACTAGATAGCTGAGCAGTAGTTTGACCCATTTATGTCTGCGTTTTGTGCCTTTTCAGTCTTTCTGTAGCTTCTAGCACTTAGATCCTGATCTTAAAGCCTGTTCTGTGTAGGTGGATTCCCACAAGAGCTGTCATTTACTGGCATAGCATACCTGTGCAGATACATTTTACTGCTCAAGTTACTAATGCAATTCACTCTTGGAAATCATAGATAAGGTAGTTAATCATTAAGAAGTTAAGTGTCTTAACGTCTTTTATTACCAACACACTGAATCAAATCAGGTTTTCTAGTGATTATACTGATATGCTTATAGAGTAATAAAGTGTTGACTGACTGTGTACTCAGGTGATTTAATCTTAGTACTATCTCAGTTTTAACTCTTATTTCTTGTTGATTTTATAGCAAAAAAATTGCCCAAGAATGAACCACAGAATGCAGGAGCCAGCTCTGCCAGAGGAAGAGGAGTAGACCTTACTGAACCCACACAACCACCCAAGAGTCAATGTTGTAGTAACTAAAACATCAATTGCTTTAAACTGTTCTGAATATTCTTCTGCTTCCTAACTGTTAATAACCATGGAATTGGAGTGCTTAACCTGGCCCAGTACAGCTTCCAAACAGCGAAGAGACTTATGATAATAGTCAAGTTCATGATACAGAGTTTTCTTTTGACCTAAAATTTTAACATGCATGTATCCACCACTGGCTGTAATATTTCAGCAGTAAAGGAGAGATGGAAGCAGAATAAACTTCCTTCAGTTGAAAGGTTTTAAAAGTCACTTACCATTAGGGGTGTAGAAGAACTACTTTCCGTGGACCTAATTGGCCAGTTTCTGTAGCCTCAATACTGATTACTGTTACAATAAATAGAATGGGGACTTTTCGTAATTCTCAATTGTGCTTTAAAACCTTTTTAGAAACAGGGTCTAAAAATTACTTAAACTTATTCACAGTATCGATGCAACCAGTTGTTTCTGCAGGTATCTACTGTTTAGTTACACATTCCATGGTTTAATAACTTAATTACAAATAATACTTGCATTAACAATTTTAAGAACCCTATGCTTGCAGGAAAGTGGAGTTTTAGTTGGTACACTGTATGTAAATTATATCAACCCAGTTAGTAATCTAAAGGAATTAGTGATAAATCAAGTTTAACTTAATTTCTAATCTTTTCAGAGGGTACAGACCAGTAAATTCAACTTTACGACTTAGGATTTTTTTTTCTCTACAAACTGTAAGAGCTCTTCAAGTAAAACCACAACAAACTCGGTGTCTGTGACTTCTTTCTTGGTTTTGATCATTGCTGGCCATTGCAGTTTGTGTTTTTCCCCAATGGAAAAAAAAAAAGTAGTGCACTAACAATTATGTACATCCAACTTGATTTTAAATTTGGATATTAATGTACTGTAAATAGGTACTCTGCATTGTAGTCTACGTTTGTTTAATACTTTCTGTAATATTTAAGAGTTGCTTAAAGGTATACGGAATGTACAGTTACTTAAAGCTAACTTTTTTCCTCTCTAATCAAAGGAAGGGGGTTCTAAGTTCTTCCTTTATGGCTAGAACAGTAATAAATGATGCTCCTGTATCTGTAACATAAGTACTGCTGTCTGTCAGTAATGAACTTTGCAACTTTGTTTTCCAAAGTACATTTTATTTTGATCTGTCCAGTATATTGCACTAATTCTTTTAGTTATTTTCATTATATGAAATCTATGAAGTGTGTCGGAAGAGATGAATTAGTCTATTTAAATGTTGAACTGATAGCAGAAACTTACTTGTGCAGATTTTAAATTTGCAGTAATCTGGGTTTAGCAAGGAAAATGACAGTTCACCAGTGTTTAGTTTTATATCAAGGTGCTCAGGTTTGAATAAAGTGGTTTAAAAAAAAAAAAAAAAAGATTTTTCATTACTGTTTCTTATTGAGAGTTTCAGAAGGTTTTAATGGATTTGCGCAGTTCCACACAAGATGTCTGATTTACTGTATGGGTCAGCATTTAAGACGATTACAGGTAAATTCATGACACAGCTTGTACTATGTATACTTTGGCACTCCAGTTATCCTATGATAAATTTTTTAGTTTTGAGGTAATTGGGTATCTTATCACATCCATTTAGAAATACAATCAAAATAGTAATATTATCTTTTGAACCTGCAGCTAATGCAGTCTTTACCAGTTGTTCACTGCTGTAGCTTGCTGCATCGTGGTAGAGTGTCTCAGGGGTGACTCTGCCTCTTCCTGTGGTTTGTGATTTTGCAACGGGACAGGTATGTTTTTGTGTCTTCCTCAAACTGTGGTCGCGGTTTAGAAGCTA
Organism: Cariama cristata; assembly: GCF_000690535.1. Classification (NCBI taxonomy): domain Eukaryota; kingdom Metazoa; phylum Chordata; class Aves; order Cariamiformes; family Cariamidae; genus Cariama; species Cariama cristata. The sequence continues at coordinate 14,792 of NW_009625703.1, read as the reverse complement.
CATGTGATACAGTCTTTAGTAGTTCTTGACCAGTGTCAAGTATCTTGGAGTCCATTTTTTCTGCCAGTTGTGGACCTGAGTCATAATTAGGTAGGCACACTTTTATATCTTTTGAGGGCTGTTTGACTTAGACCCTATTGCCATTACATTGTCTCACAGCTGTTTATGGGTGCAACTTGGACCTGTTGCAGAAAGTGTCAGTGCCTGTTTCTCCTTGCTCTACAGTCTGTGACTGTGGCTGAAAATTGTTACATAGATAAACTTTTCTGTCCTCAAACTGTTTCAGTTCTTCAGAGCCACCTTGTGTATTAGAATTGGGACTCTTAGATCAATCCATTCTGTGAATTTAGTTCATTGTTACTGAAAAGAGACAATTCTCAATCAGCTTGATTTTTGTGGTCATCAGTTTCCTTAGGAAGTCCGTCTTCACTTTGCAAATAGTTCCTGCTAGAACATTTTGGCTTATTTTGTTTCAGATTCCCTTTTGAGTCAGTGAGAAAAACGTCTTTATTGGAATACAGTATTTCTATTCTGTCTTGCAGATCATTAATAGCCTTTGAGTCATTTGTCTTCAGCGAGGGGCATCAAATGCTGACACGTACACGGAGAACTCCCATTTTGTTGAACACATTCATACATTCTCAAATAATGAGTGAATGTTAGAGTTAATGCAAGTACTTCATTGTAATCCAAAACCTCCCAAAGTCTGTTAGAAGCTAAAATAAGAAAATGACATCGATAGGGACAGATATAGTATGAGGTACAGGTATAACAGATCTTTTCAGTACTGGATCTGTGTGGTGTCCCAGACCCCTGTAGTTCTTGGGTACCCCTCTGCTAATCTGTCTGGTTCAGTAGTGCTGATGTTTCCACCGTTCTGAGGTATGCATCTTCTCTCACTTACATTGGAAGTGCTGTGCTCTTTTGAGGGGCAGTTATTTTTATATAAGACTGCATGTGCATTATCTAAAATCAAAATAAGATAATATTTTGAATTACAGCATACTGATTTTTTTGTTAAGATACTGCTATTTCCTTAATTCTTAGCCTTTTCCTAAGGACTGGGGAAAAAAACTGAGGTCATAGTTCAATTATCTACTGCCACAGGCAACAATATGTCAGTGAATGTGGTTCTATTTTACAGCAAAGTTCTCAGTATTTTTTTTCCATCTTCCATTATTCAGAAGACTATTCCAGAACCTTATTCTTCTGACTGCATCTAAGCTCTTATGAGGAGTCTCCAGTAACGTTTCGTTCAGCTTAAAGTGCAGTCTGATAGAAATGTTGCACTTTAACTGTTTTTTAAGCAAGAATGCGTATTTTTCTCAAATCGTTTTTTTTTTCCCCCTAGGAGAATGTGTGCTTTCAAAATTTTGCGGCTGAATGAACTCATCAAGAAGTTTCAGGTTTAGGCTATTTTTAGCAGTATAAAATTCCTAGTCCCTGAAAATAATTTGGACATGGTGTAGAATTTACAGTTTACTAACATAATGCCTTAAATCTATTCCTCAGTTAAGGGACCAAGAGTTCTCACAGTCATCATGGGAAGTTAAGGACTAACTTCTTTCCTTTAGTAGGAATAGGTACTTTACCTTTCCCTCAACACTTTTGAAATCTGCAGGGTGAGAATGAAAGGTGTTAGAAATTGCAACACTGCCGGTGACTGGTCTTGTCAGACTTGAAAGCAGCTCTGAAACAAAGTGATGTATTGTTTGACATCCTCTATGGCTATGCTGGGAGAAGACCGTTTTTTGTGTTAAGAGGAGGTTACTGGTCTGCTCCCATGTGTCAGCATAAGGGCAAAAGTGATGTTTTACAGAAGGAACTTGGGTGGAATGGTAGCTTTCCAGACACCAAGCTGGCTGCAGTGTGTTCATTGATACTGTATTTTTAATATCATCTGGCTAGACTAGGGCACAGATCTCTGGCAAGTGTTTATAAGCAAGCACCTTTTATACAGTAGTTTTATTTCTTGGGCAGTATTGGCATTGTCTAATGTAGGGACAGCTAAGCGTAGTCTGTGTGAAGGCAGATTTCTCTAGAAGGTGATTCAGAATATCAAACTGAAGGACACACCCTTTTTGATTGATTATGGAATGTAGATGCCTTAAGTTATGCTGTGTGAATGTCTCCTTGTGCTTGCTCCCACCTCTTTCTTCTGATTTCCATGGAGAGCTAGATTGTCTAAAATTTCCTTTAAACCCTCGGAGTAAGACCACCAGCTGTAAGCCTAACAAAGGGCATAATATCACCCATGTGGAGCAATTTGACTGCAAGAAAGAGGAAAATCTAGTCACTTTTGGATGCAGGTCTTGTGTGCAAATCAGAGACAGGGCAAAACAATCAACAAAAAGTAGCTGACCTATCATTGTGGGACTAAATGAAGAAGACAAAGCTGGCCAATGCCACCATCTCCTGCTCCACATATCTGACCATCGTCTTGGATGTTGCTTACCTGGTGCTGAAGGAACATGTCTATACTTCTGTAAGAACATGTTCCTGGGAAGAAAATGAAGCTTGATTGTTGTCCAACTCTTTGTGATACATTTGGTGGAAAATTGTGTATTAGATTAAATAAATGTTTATTTAGCAGTGGTTCAAAGATGTGGACTTTAATCATAAAAGCCTTAAAGTATCTCTGATCGACTTCAAGCCTTAAGTCATTAGCAGAGCTTGAGTTTACAGTATCTTTAATTGCAACCAGTGTAAAACCTCGTCTGGGAGGGAAGGATGGAGGGAAGGATGGAGGCAGGTAACTAGAACCCAGAACACTTAGGTTGGGTGAATTCTCCACCAGATTTTCTTACCTTCATCTTAACTCTGAAGCTCATTGTAATAAAAATGGGTTTCTTCCCCAATAAGGTGAAAAAAACAAATGCATCTGAAAACATTACAACCTTTATGTGAGTTCATACTGTATTTTACTAAAGGTATGAATGCATCTCCTGAAAGAATATCAGCTTGTGCTAAACTACCAATTTTGATACCTGTAAAATTCAGGTAGCTGGTTTGAGGTGGAGAAAGTATGGCTATGGCAACAAGTGTTGGGAGGATGGGAGGAGGCACAGACCACTGTTACTTAGGTCAGTGTCCATGCATGTTCAAGTTGGTTTATAGTAATCCTCAGACTGGCAGAGGATTGCATGTTATTGTTAAGCAAACTTTTTAAATACGGAATCAGTTTTTTCCGAATGTGGACTATGATAAATTTTTTTTGCCTCCTGGAAAAAAAATGAAGCTTCTCAAATAGTTTTTCCCTTTCCCTATTGATCTTTGACCCTCTTGATTAATTTCAGTTGAATTTCATGTGAAGAAATATGAAGATGGCTTACAAGGTTTCTGAATACGCTCATCTGAGGAGGAAGGAGTGCCCCTGCTGATGGGAAGTTGCAGTGTTAGAACACTCCTTACTGATGCTAGCGAGAGTAAGGAGTGTAGTGCTGGGCACGTGCTTCAAGCAGAGACTGGAAGACACTACAGAATCTAACTGTAGACACAAATCCACTTGAAACTGTTCACCCAGCAGCTTTTTTTCCGCATAATTCTGCTTGTGTACTCCTTTGTCGGAAAGCAAGCATCTCGCTTGTAATCTTACAGCTGTCTTACGTACACAAGAGAACTTAACTGGTAACAAAAATCACCAAGTGGGAAGGTACAATGGCTAGAGTTGCTAAGAACTGCAAGAGCTTTGTCTAGTGTTCCCTGCTGCAGGGCTGGGTGGAGAAGCGTTAGGAATGTATCGGTGTTTCTCATTGTAATTAATAACTGATTTTCTACACTGCAGAAAGGCAAAGCAGGGTTCTACTTCATAAGGAAACAAGTCTGAATAGATCCTCCCTAACAACAGTAAATAACAACCAGTTCCTATTTCAGAAATAAATAATTCAGGAGATCCCCACAGATCATGTTTTCAGTTTGCTGGTAGCAAAATGTGATGGCACTTAGTTTTTCATTGAAACAAGTTAATAAAAATAATATTTTAAGCATGTTTCATTGACACAAAGGATTTATCAGATCTAAAATCAGAGGATTTGTGATTGCCTGCCCTAAAATGATGACACCTTAAACCACTTGATCAAAAAAAAAAAGTCTTTACTATTTTTGCAGAGGTCACTTGTATATTATGGAATGCTTCCTTAACTCATATCATACTGAGGCTGCTTATCTAATAAGCTTAATATTGTTTGTCTGATATCAGTATCAGTTGCAAGGGAATTTATCATGTCTCCTTCATGTTGTCAAGTTAAAGCAATTGCTGCTTTTTATCTCCAGATACCTACTGCCAGCAAATCTCTAGATTAGCTTTTTTTTCGCCCTCTCTTTTTATTGAGTGGAGAAAAAAAAAATCCTGGTGTGGAATGTATGTACTTACATTAGCAATGTGCAGTAACCCAGCAACACCTTTGGCTGTCCTGGCTAACAGACTACGCGTGTCGTTTTCAGAACGTTTTCTTTCTTCTTCAGTGCCGTCTGTCTCAGCTGGGGATTCTTTCCACCAAACAGGTAACTGCTGAACAGCCCCTCCACAGAACTTTGGAAACCTCATTCCCAGTCGTAAAAGTATCCCACTCTCCGAAAGGACTTTGCATATGTTTTGTGAATCCATTCGTAAGTATTGGTCTTGTTGGTCTCATCATTGCCTGGTTTATCAGAAAAAAATCTTCTCTTTCTCTCTGTAATCTGCCATGGTTACTGTGGTGAAAGCATCTAGAATTTGCTGTTCATCTGTACTCTTTTTGTAAGAGGAATCCATTTGAGCAAGCTGGCCAAGAAATAAAAATGGAAGCTCTGCTGCAACTGTTTCTGCAGCATCACACCGTGAGAGCTGTCAGCTAACACCAGAAAACATGTACCTGACCTATTTCCATAGTTGTTGAGCTCAATAAATCTGTCTTCCATTTCTCCCTGCCATGTGGAATTCTTATCCTGGCAAATTAATAATGCTTTTATTAAAGAATTATTTACTTTCTTAAAAGTACTAGGATTGTTGTTATTAGTAAGATTGCCATATGATGTAGGCGTGTGATTATCCATAAGGAATTCAAATGAATAATTGATCTTCTACCTACACGTCTGAGAATATCCAGGAATCTTGGTCAATTTTGGACTTAGTTTCTGTCTCTAAGCCAAAAGTTTTTTGTTGTCTGTCTTTGTGGACTATCAAAGCCCAGCAAAGTTGGGGCTTTGTGGGGTTTTTCTTATGATAAAGAAGGTGATAGAAATATATTGTTTGTTGACATGCAGAGCAAAAAATTGAAATGCTCTTGGAATCATCATTCTGGATGCAATTGTGACCTTCTCCAGGTGATCTTCCTCATCTCTGGAAAGTTCAAAATCAGGTGCGTTTGCTTTGTCCTGAGATTTTTTTTTTTCCCTCCCATGTCATTCTCTAAAGAAGTTGAATATGTTTAAGCCTTTTCATATTTCAATATTTTAATATTAGGTGACACTACATTTACCTAAGCCTTGTTCTCACTTTCTTATAAACTCTGAATTACATCATTGTGTACTAATGCATACGTGGTCAAGAAACTGGGGAACCCATGTGAGATTGTATAAAAATTGTAACTAGTAACTATGTTAAAAATCAGTAATACAGCAAATTAAAGAAGTGAAAAGTTTGGAAATACAGAGTTCATGACACAATTTAGATCATTCTTGTACCTACCGAGGTTTCAGTCGGTTCTTTCCTCCCTATGATTCAATGCATAGCCCTGTGCCTTCACAGTTAGAACTGTAAATATGACATAGTCCCTCATCAGCTTTTCTGTATCTATTCATCACTCTCCAGACATGGTAGTTGAGTGTAATTCCCACTTGGGGAAAAAAAAAAGGCATATTCAAGATTAAGATTAAAATAATCTACCAATCTTCCATGGGAAATATGAAATGGGGCCAGAAGCATTGGTGTATCTCTTTGATCAAATCTCCCTCTCGTTCCCAGCAGTTTTAATTGTGAGGACTTTAGGAGTCAACTGGGGAAAAATTATTTTATACCATTGTATTTAGGCACACAGAAGATAAATTATGTTTATGTGGACAACTTTCTATTGTTTTTCTTGCTTACAAGGACTAGATTTTGCAATGTTCATGTTCCTTTAACATTTGATGGATTTTTGAGTGTGTCTGTTCCTAAACCAAGAAAGCATAATGAAGAACAAAAGTCTTACCGAATGGGCCAAGCAGTTTGAGCTTTTAGGTCTGCAGGAAACACGCCTGCCCGTTGAGCTGCGAGACCTGGGAGCAGCAGCACCGCGTACCCTTGGCGTTCTCCAGCCATCGGGATGGAGGGAGAGACGCCCTTCGCAACAGAGCTCGCGGAAGAACGACGAGGCTGAAAATGTGGAATCAAGGCCAGATACCGCAAGGACGTCGTAGGGTCTGGTCAGCACAAGCCTCTCTGCCCTTTCTCCAACCGAAGCTGGTATCTTCCTCCTGTCCCCATGCACCTCCTTTCTCCCACTTCAGCTCCTTGCTCCTGTCTCCCCTTCCTCGCCAGCTCAGTCTCTCCTCAGTCTCCTTCCTGAACGCTGTCTTAACTATTCTTAGGTCTGGCTCCCAGTCCTACAAACCCAAGAGTCAGAGCTGTAAAGTCCTCATGAGGCACTCCCTGATTCAGCCCAAATTCAGCACCTATACACTGCCACATCTCCACTCGGCACCGGCAAACTGGTGCTTCTTTTTAAATGTTGTAACTTGCTCTGATTGGGGTACATTTACAAGAATGACAAAAGAGACACCACTGATGCCATCTCAGCCAAATTTCCAAGCCCTGGTTTAAAACCTGACGATCTTGGAGAGTCTCTGTAAAGTAGTTATTAGAGGTTTTGTTTAATACATGCAAAACAACATACTTTTCAAATAATTCTCAGAAAGAGCTAAACCATATTACCTAGATTTTTTTCAAATTCTGCTTCAGGCTTGGAAAATTTCAGTATGAATAATTGATATCTGCAGGGTTTTAAGTTACTGAAAACAGGAGGCAACCCTATTTGTAGGCAGTGCTGATAATTCTACCTGTAATTTAAAATGAGTAAGAAACTTTGTAAATATCAATGTTGGTTAGGCAGCAGATGAAATTAATTGTTTGAATGGCTGCCGTGTCCTGTACTGTGATGTACAGCTAAACCTTACAGCTGCTTGCGTAACATCCTTTCCCCCTAGATCAGCACGTGACATCACATACAGACACCGTAATAACACAAAATCCCAACACCGCGTGAGAAGCTCGCCAGCCTATACATCATCTCTCTACTAAGTATGACAGCATAGTGTTTACATTTAAGTTCATTATGTTTATGTTAGTGTTTAGTATTTGTGTGTGTGGATGAGAAATGTCAGACAAAAATGCATATATCCTAGGGTTTTTATTGTATTCTTTCTTCTGAGATTCCTGACATTCAGTTAATCTTTGTTAACTGCTGTTAATCCACCCCCAGGACAAGCAGCAGTGGTTTCGCAGCGGTGATATCCCACAGCCACGGTACAAGAGCAGTCTTCGGTAATTTCATCCTGCTTCAACCTCATCCATTTTCTGGGGCTGCCTCTTTAAACTTAATATAGATAGCCACACCTTAAAGTATTTTGCAATTGTTGTCTCTTCCAGGATATCAGCTGGGAAGTACATTTTCTTCTCTCTCACTGCTTCTGTTCATTACCTGCTGATTAGAAGCATTTCCATGATTTGTGTTACAACGTATGCACTTTTTTTCCTGTGCTGACAGTTGTTTGACAGAATTCTGTTGAAGACAAAGCCCTAACCTCCTCCAGCCCCAATTAACCTTAATACGTCTTAAAGAAGCAAATGCCTCTGATCAGCTGAGGTAGATCGACTGAAATTTTAAAAAGAAAATCTCTCCTGTAGAGGGTGATACCTACTCTGGTATTAGCAGAGCCACTTAAAAGCCCCTTTTGTCAGTGTCGTATACCTTGCCCTTGCAGAGGTGAGCTTGCAGGTGGCTACAGCTCTCAATCTGCAGCAGGACCGGTTTATGGGAAGGTCCATCGCTCCTCAATCAGCCTCCTCTAGAAATGCTGCACCGCTGAAGCGGGGCAAGATAGGGAGGTACATGATTAAAACGGCAGCAAAAGATATGCTTGTGCAGATCCCTTTTCCTTTAGTCTGCATAGATTGGATTTGAGACTGGGAGGTGGCACAAGCCTTTTCTCTCATCATGATGATGTATTCAGGCATGAGAAAAGTTAGGACTGATATATACAGAAAATCTGGTAAGGTGTTTTTTGCCAGCCTTTTAAATATGAACCCATTTTACATTTAGTGCGTATAAAAACCCCTTGGATTGGAGATGGGAAATTGAAAACTTTCAATAAAATGTTAGTTTGACCTCAATAAACTTAATTCTTAACACTCATGTACTTTATAGATGTTTATATCTCTGTAAGTGGGTGTAAGTGCTAACAAATCACAATTTCAGACCACCAAACCAGTCCCACTTAATTACAATGTGAAAGTAACCACGATAGGATTCGTAATAATAATTCAAGTAGAACAACAAGGTATTCTACAACTCTTCAGTTGCAATCATTTTGCTTATAATTATTAAAAGGGCAGCCCTGATGTTAATTTTTTATAGTATGCATACATTGCTTATGTTAATAGCTGAAAATCTTGTAAAAATGAAATAAAAAAAATGAAACATTTCCTTTGTTGATCTCTTACGAAGGAAAAAGATTAGTCTGTATTTCTTTCTCTCCTTGCATTTCCCTTATCAGGAACAGATACAGACTTCAAAGTTTTTTGCTGTCAGGTTAAAGGATGACAGTGAGACACAGACAGCACAATGCACGAAGCTAAAACACTCTGAGCCTCAGAGACCGAAAGATAACATTCAGCTTTCTAACTCACTCCAATTTCCCTGTGCCTATTTAGGGAGGCAAAACCCAAGACTGTTTAATGTTCTGAGCTGAAAATAGAAAATAAAGTTAGAAAACGTAGAAGAATGGGAAGCGAACCACAGCTTGAGACTGTACGTGTTTTCTAGGGCAAAAATCCCATTTACTGCTTGTCTCACAGCAGAGACCCTCTTGGTCAGTGCTTAGCCCTGCTACCAGGCAAGGATGCTGCTCCAGCTCTCTGCCCTATGCTGCCTCGTCCGTAAGAGGGGCAGGAGGTGAGGCTGCCGGCCAGGGGCTCGTAGGGCAGACAGTGCCGTCACCCAGTAAACCTCCTATTTCTGGAAACCCTCTCTAGCTATGACACTTAGAGTTGCTTGCTCTTCGTAGAGCAAGGTGAGATTATTTTCTGTTTCTGCAGTTTGGCACTACAATCTCATATTTTAATTAGTGAGGATGTCCCTAATTGAGCTTTGAGGATCCAGGATCTGATTTGTATCCGAACAGCAGAGTCCCATACACAGTCATCTCCCTCTGACACACGTTCCTGTCTCCACCCAGAGCGTGCTTCTTCCTCACTTACAGTGACTTAAGTCAGGACTTAACTTACACCATCCTGAACTCCTTCCTCCGTGAGATTTGGGGGTTTTATTATTTGCTAGGTACTTATCGTCTTAGAAAACGATGAGTGTTACTGATGCTGAAACCAGCACTGGGAAGATGCCTGCCTGCCTGCCTGCAGGTGACATGAGGAGACAGAGAAGGGCTGTGTGATGTAAAATGGAGGTCACAGTCTCCCCGAGCTTCTCATCACAATGTTATCAGCTAATACATATAAACAGGCCTGGCTGCTGCAAATTCTTGCTGAATGAGCACTGGTTTCTTTGCCTGTCTTTTCCTTCTTCCCTACTTTACTTCTTGCCATGCTTGTTCTCTGCTTGTGTCTCAGCCAGTGCTTCTCTCTTGCTCCCCTCTTTCCCACGTGCCTGTGATGCCACAATACGATATGGCTTCGTTGCCTCCACGTGCTCAGCCCTGCTCCTCTCCTCCTGACTGATTTCCCACCCCTCTGCCCATCACACAGTTTGGCAGCAGCACCTCCCCAGGAAAATTGTTCGCGAATGCATCATAACCTGCTTACAGAAACCATGGTGGGGACTCTTGGCATCACTGTGACTGTCTGTCCCTGAGCCACAGCGTGCCTGATGCCACCACCCCTGCCAAGGAGCCACCATGGGTGGCCAGCGGGGCTGTGGCATTTGCCGCGGTGCAGTTTGGCAGTGCTGAGCAGCGTCTGCCCCCTGGCATGGCCAGAGCCAGCATCTGCTGTGCAGGTGCTACCTTAGCACGTCCCAGTTTTACACGGTCACCTTTGGCCGAAGCAGCGAAGAGCTAATATCTTATGAGAAAACCCTTATGTGGCCTTTCTTAAACTCATATAAAACCTCTCAAAAACTCTTCACCTGAAAAGACAAACTCATTTCCTAACCCAGCAGCCACGCCCTACACCTTCCACTGATTTTAGCAGAGTTGGCCTTCTCATTCTCCAAAACCATCTGCAGAGGGAATCACGCAGAAGGGACAAGGCATTTTCTCCCAAGCGAGTCAGCTCAGGTGTGCATAGCAGCCTACTGACTGTATCCCCAGAATCAACGATGCAGCTTCAAGGAAGTCTGTTATGAAAGGTGTGGGAAGAGATGAAGATGAACCTGGTGAGTCACAGGAGGGCGCCGGGGGCACAGCCTGCCTGCAGGCCTTGGGCACGCTCCCGCCTCTAGACCTGATAATAGGCAAGAAAGAAGGAAGTGATTAATAATTAAAATAATTATGGAATAAATTAAGATAATTTGTCTCCTTATTTATCTTCATAAGCGTTGTCCAAAACTGGAATCTTGGGATTCCAGGCCTGCCGGTTTTGTGTCCTCCTATAGAGTGGAAAGAGCCCCCACCATTAGGTCTTCCTAGGTGAGAGCTGTAACTCGTGACACTGCCCGCTTGGGCAGAGGTGCAGCTCCTCAGCTGGGAGGAAGCATTGAACTGGGAAATGGGAGTAGCAAAACGACGGCAAAACCAGCTCTTTCTACACTCCAGATACTTTGCGCCTGTTCCCTGTCCATGGGTCTGTCCTGCTGGGGCAGAGGTGGCAATTTGGAACCCACCGAGTGCCTGCGTGGGGCAGAGAGGCTGCGAAGCATCGAGCGGGGATGGCAAACCCGCCAGGCTTGGCACAGGAGGGGAGGTACGTGAGGTTTTGGGGACCCACAAAGAGAAAGCTGTGGCAGAAGGTGGAAGATGGGTGAAGATAACGTTAACTGTGCCTCCTGCATTCTCCTCCCAGCGACACCCTGCCTCCCTCACCCCACAAACCCACATCTGGGGTTGCTGCTGTACTCCTGGGGTTCCTCTGCTTTTTTCAGCCGTACACACCACAATTATAGTTTGTCTAAACGGAGGTTTTAATCCTGTTTCGCTTCTGCAGCTTAGCCAAGCGTTTAGCCGTGGTGCTTGTGGTTGTGTCCTTAGTTCTTAGGATTTCCAGGTGCTCTCCCACACAGATATGGGGAAGGCCCAGGAGTGGGCATGCACAGTCGGATGTGCTTTAGCCATTGTAACTTCATCTTACAGAAATAAAAGGGATTTTCTATGCGGAGTTTTATTACCTAAATCAGTGTCATATGGGTTCTGCTAGTCGGTAGCTACTCGGGCACAGGTAGCAGAAAGGAAACCCCTTTCCCCCCAGCCCCTGCCAGCTGAGCCTGTGCCAGTCGCCCAGGGGTCTGTAAGGCTGCCGGTACCCACCAACCTGCCCTACACCCGTGTGGGGTGGTAGCGAAACTGGCAAAGCACAGGCAGTCAAAGTACGCCGAGTGGGGTCCCAGAGAATTGCGGGGACCTCTGCCACAGATCAAGTAGCAGGAAGAAGAGAAAAAGGTGTTAGAGAAAGATATAAACAAAAAAATTATGGCGAGGCAGAAGAAAGAAAAGGTTAGGGAAAAATAGTACATCCCATATTTGCTGAAGCAATCTAGAGCTCTCGCTACCATGAAACAACGCAGTGTAAGCCTACGTAGTGACTGCAGATGACTAAATAACTTTGACAAGCAGCTTCTGAACTTGGCACACACAATTCACATTGTACTGGCGAAGGCAGTAAAGGTCCTATGCCGCGGAAGCCCAGCCCTTAGTTTTCTCACTTGGTTTGTGTTAAATTTAAACTCTGGCTGTAGTCAAGAAGAGCATCCTCTGGGTAAGAAGTGAATAAAACCTGCTAAGTGGTCCACCACTAACAAGACGTTTGTGTTACTAAAACAGCCATGAGTGTTGGAATGACATTTTCTCCATTTTTTTTTCACGTTTTTCCTTTAAAAACTGGATAATTGGGGTGTGAGGTTCCCTATAACAGACAAAGGCCTAGTGGAAGCACCTGCCGTCTGCGTTATTAAAGTCACGTGTAAGGGCCATGGGAAGCTGACAAGATGCTAGAGACAGCATGATGAAAAAAACTTTTGGACTGTTAATACTTCCAGTGATTCATAAAATATTGATAGCAGTCCTGAATGCGTGGCGGTCAAGAGGGAGGCCAATTCAGCCACAAGGAATGCGCTAATGAAAGGACACAATAGGATTTTATACTGAGAGAAATTCCCTGGAGGGGCTAGAGCTTCGCTTTTCACATTTGCATTGAATGGCAAGAATAAAAGCAGGTGGGAAAGCAGGAAGAAAGTCCCATCTTGAACAAAAGGAGAGGGAGAGAGTGCTGGGTTGGGCACGCTTGCTCCGACGGGGCTGGGAGACGAGGCGTAGGGGTGGGCTCCCAGAGCTCGGCCGCGGGCTGGGAGGTTCCTCTCAGAGAGGTAGCATTCAGTGTTAGACTGCTATTAGTTGAGTCATTCTTTAATTTACGTGACCAAGATAGGCCCCAAAAGCCTTAAATGACAACTAGGTCAGAACCAGGCATCGGGCACACCCTAAACTGCATTTTAATTTCCTCTTTTGTGACTAGGCATCAAGAATGCAACCGCCTCCTTCGCTGGAATAACGCACATGCTCTCGCAATTAAGCCTGTAGGGTGTTCACACTGAATTCGGGCGTGAGCAACAAAGGTGAGATGCAGGTCTGCTGGGAGCACCGGCTCCGAGCAGGCACCTCCTTGGGGCTACCAGCAGCCTGAGAGAGACGGGAGAATCACACGAGCTGGCACTCGTGGCTCATCCAGCTCCTGGCTTCTTTCATTTAATGCAGATGAGTAACCTTCCTCAAGTCACCCGGCTACTCACCTGAGTTTGCGGGCTGAGCAGGACAGGCAGGCAGCAAGGCTCCCACCCGCGCGTGCTAAACGCGGGTTTCAGAGTCAGTCCGACTTGTGCAAACCCATTGATGTGCGTCAAAGGACAGAAACTGAAAAATGCGGCGAGGGTTTTTTCAGACAATGCTTTGAGTTTGAATCTAAATTATTATCTTCATAGTGTGTGTTCAACGATGAAAAGGGTGATTCTGTTGTGCTCAGATGGAGTTATGCATACATTACAATTAGAAAATTAATATGTACTTGCTTGTAAATTCAGTCAACAAAAAAAGCCAGCTTGGATACATGAAATCGAGAATGACATGTATACACTTATATGTCAAAGCATAATTTTTTTGTTTTTTCCTAATGTCATGCCAAATTACATTCACTGAAGCCACCAAAACCCAACCTAGCCCAAGTTATAGTCCCATGTTTCCAGCCAGCAAATGATCTTTTCATTCCTTATTCCTACCAGACTTGTGAATGTAGTATTTTACCTGTCACTGGAGCAGTTTAAGACAAAGTCACGCTTTTTTCTTTTTTTTTTTTTTTTTAAACAATGTATTTGCACAAAGTTAGAATGAGAGCAATGACTTAAATCAGGCTTAAAGTTAAAAAAAAAAAAAAAAGATAAAGTCTTACCTATTTGCAGTTAAGAGAGTGATTTCTTTCTGAGCTGCTCCTAGCAGGCAGTAGCTCTGCATGTGTAGTGAAATTAGTGTTTGTAAATGTTACTATAGTAACTGTATCTGCAGCCACAGGCTGGTAGACTTACTGTTCCGCTTATCTAGTGAGCAGCAAGGTAAAAAGGAAAAAAAAGAGACATAATATTGCAAGGCAGCCATGCTCTTGAGGATTCAAGAAGGAACTGCAGTAAAAGTATTTTTTTTTTCTTTATACTAACCAGTGCCTTACTGTATGCCACATAGCAGTGTTGTTCCCATTAGACGCTCATGAGCACACCATGAAATGTAAACAAATATTTTGGCATTTAACCGAAGTCAGTACCTGCTTGGTAACAGCTTTCATCTTTGATTTTACTTTAAGGGAAGTAAAAACTTTTCAGGAGCTTGAAGAATAAGGTGAATGAATAAGGTCGTTCGCCTAGTCTGTGATCCTGTGAACACTCGCCTGGGCAGCTTCAGACATAAATGCACACTGAGAGGCCTTAATAAACATCAGTGGAGTTACTCACCTGTGTGAAAATAGTAAATGTATTTTCACATTTGAAACTTGTAATTCATTTATAGGCAGGTGTGCAAACTTAATGCTGGGTTAAATATCGTGAGCTTACCGTTTAAAGGAGAAAAAGAAAAATAAAAAGGAAGAAAACATATTGGGGGATGTAAAGGCTACAGCAGCTCCCAGAAAAACTGGGAGTCTATGTTCAGGCATGAACATTAAGTGGTCCATAGAAGCCAATATGTTGTTCCAGATGTGCTCGTTGCTTGTAAGATTTGCTACCGAGGAAGAGTAGTGCAAAAGCTGAAAGTGAAACTAAGCAGTAACAGTTTCATTTTCAACTCCAGGAGGCAAGTAGAAACCTAACCCGCATAAAAATATGCAAGCAAAGAGATTCTCAGGTGGCTGTTACCATACAGCAGCTATTTATTATTTTAAAACGTGATTCAAACACTTTTAAAAAAAAAAA
>NW_009625702.1:34853-35191 GCF_000690535.1 Cariama cristata | reverse complement strand
GATGTTTGTCAAGATGCTTTTATCAAAAGAACTCCCAACCGAGTCACTTCTTTAACCGCTTGCAGGACTAAAATCAGAAGAGGGGGCTGCTGAGATTTGTGGAGAGTGAGAGGCACGGCCACCTCAGGGGCACCTGCTGCCGCCTCTCTGCGAGCCGACACAAGAGCTCCCGGCAGGCAGGATCCGTTTGAGGGTTAAAAAACCCCCGAACAGACAAACGGTCCCCAAAACAATCAATTTTCAGGGCGTCAGCCGCAGCCTGCCAGGCTGGGACGGCGTCTCCCTCTGCTGTCTGCCGGCGCCCGCGGGGCCGCGCCCCGCCGCCACGGTCGCTCGCG
>NW_009625702.1:7669-34839 GCF_000690535.1 Cariama cristata | reverse complement strand
CTCTGCAGCTCGATTCCCGGCCGTGCCTGCAGAAACGAAAGGGCTCAAGCTGAGGAGAAAAAAAAATGCAAATAATAATAATAAAAAGGAGTCCAGAGGGGTCCTTCTGGTCAGGACAAACTGGTCAGAGCAGACCCACGTCATTCCCCAGGACACCAACGCCTCAACAGCCTGGCTGCCTCAGCACCAGCACAGGGTCTCCCGTGTGCATCTGACAAGAATCATTTTCTCATAAAAGGATGCCAACTTCAGGCGTCATGAAATCATACTACAGACGATCAGTCACTTTCTGCAAGCATGTCACCAGCTGGACGCGTTTCTGCCCCATGCCAGTGCACTGTGTTGTGGTACCACCAGGACCGATGCCCGGTGGGCAGTGCGCTGGGCCAGACAACACAGGCACAGACGCACCTGCCTGACCCAACTGTATTTTGTTAAACAGCTTCTTCAAAGCTACAGATTAGGATGCTGCTGTAGTATTCAGTGATGTATTTACTGCTGCAAAACTCCAGATGCTTTGTAAGCCACAATAATACAGTTAAGTGGAAAATGAGTCATTTAAAACCATGACTATCATAGCATGACTCCACTGACAACAAACCACGATAGTGCTGCAAGGTGGATGATATATGTTCATCAGGGCTGTTGGTCCTGACAAGCTCTTCCTTTGGGCCAAGCCCCTGCAGCCCCCTGGCCCAGGGCTGCTGAAGGGAGCCCAGCGTGGGGTGGAGCAGCAGGCTGGGGTGCTGAGGGGCTCCTGCCCTCCCCAGGGCACGCGGGTGCAAGCCGCCATCTCCTCAAACACTGCGCTTCACCCCACCACCACTGACCCACCTCACTGCTTGGCTTCATGAAAACCGCTTTTGTGACTCCCAGGTGAGCAGAGCCGGGCATCCAGATTTCAGCTGTGAGGAGGGAGAGCGACCCCGATCAAAGCGGAGTGCAGGTCTCCTCAGTCAGACCAGCAGGCCCAGGGGCTCACATCAGAGGGGCCCTGGGAGCAGGGTGCATGCGGGGCTGCCACCCTTTCCGAGGGGATTAGGCCCTGGTGTGACGCCGACCAGGCCATGGCCATGGGGACCGACGAGTTTCCAGCCACTTGCTGTGGCTTATCTGGGGGCAGGTGGGAGTGGGGCCTCGCCTTCTTGTGGGAAGGGGGATGAAGGCTCCGCCAGGCCCGCTTTGGCCCTCAGCCTGGCCACAAAGCAGCTGGGGCCATGCAGGGCCATGCAGGGCCATGCTTTGCTGCCTGCTTCTCAGGACCTGCTCAAGGAAATGCCCCTCGAGGCATGCAGCCCCTCGTGAGAATCAGGAGAGCTCTCCGCTGATGTGGCAAACGTGACTACAGTAGAAAAGGAAAAACCGGGGCCAAGTTTTCTGCTGGTATGAAGCAGACAGCTCTGATATGATTTTAAACAAATCATTTCATTTATGTCCTTAGAAAACTTGGCATTAATTTTTTCCCCATCTCCAAATGAAGCAATTCTTTTGCTTAGTCCTTGGCTAATCCTTTCAAAAGTCAGGTAATGGAAAAAAGGAGACTAATGTCCTCACTAAAGGCTGAGGCTTTGAGGAGCTGACATATACTAACTCATATCGTACATACTATTTGCTATAGAGAAGCATCTTTTATGCTCTTAACATAAGCAGCGTGCTTTGTTGCTCGACTGTAGTACCATGCAATTTAAGCGTAACTCTCCAAAATACAATTGCCTTTAGCTGAATGCTCTGGGTATGGACCACTTCTAGTCCCTCTTATTAGATGCAATAAAGCAAGGTCACTCCTTAGTCAACCTGATCACTGCCTGCCACAGCACCGTTGAGATTTCTGTCATTTATGCAGGGGAACAGGAGAGCTCCTCACAGATGAGACTCTCATAAAAGTAATTTACAGCTACATTCACCTTGCACAAAATAGCATAGCCATCCCGTCAGCCTACCCATATTTCAGTCTCTTTTTAACTACCCTCTTGTGGTATCTCTGCAGAACGACAGCCTTTTCTAACAGGCTAAAATAAATCCAGATCCACTTGGCCACTCTAGCATTATCCAAGACAAAACTTTCCTTTTGGAGGGCAAGTAGCTAGTGGTTGTTTAAGAGGTTTGTAGTTTTTTTTTTATCAAATGAACTCCAAATGCGTCATGTTTGCGCCAAATACACTGGGGCCCTTCAAAACCAGAGACCACTGAAAGGCCCAGGAAGTTTATACTTGCATTTCTAGTTGTCTTCAAAAGAAGAAGAAAAAAAATTAGTTTCCAAGCTTTTGATGCTAATGCAATCTCTGCTGCATCAAAAAAACCCCTCAAAACAACAACAAAAAACCCACCAGTAATTAAACGAAAACTAGTTAAGGGCTTTGATGATGCAAAGCAGAAAATGCATTGCCTCAACATACAGTAATATTGTATATTTGATAGGTAAAGTCTCTATTTAATCAGTTGATTAAGTTCTTGCTTAATTATTTTCTTGTCTTGAAACAAAGATGATTGTACTGGGGGATGGGTGGCTAGGTTCCTAGGGCTAAATGCCAGTTTTTCAGTAGAGAAACATATCATAAATCCAACCAAAAAAAATGCTGCACTCTGAGTGAGTTTCAATACAGAGCAGTAGTGACAATTAAACAAGCCACACTAGGTTGTAAAATACAGCATATCTGCCCTCAATAACTAGAATGACCACAGGCCGTACCAACTTGGGTCTATACTTGAGGTACTTGAATTATCAATACATAAGCAAACCCATTCTTTCATGGAAATAATTTTAGCAAATCTAAGACCCCAAGAAGTTGTTAACATGGGTTAGGGTTAAAAGTGCTTTTGAAAGACAGAACAGCAACCCAGA
Organism: Cariama cristata; assembly: GCF_000690535.1. NCBI lineage: Eukaryota > Metazoa > Chordata > Aves > Cariamiformes > Cariamidae > Cariama > Cariama cristata. The sequence continues at coordinate 31,997 of NW_009625702.1, read as the reverse complement.
AATTCCTCATCTCTTACCACCACTGACTCTGCAATTTCCCAATTTAGGCTTTTCTTCGTTCCCGTGGTGACTAAGGCAGTAACCTAGTTCCCCTGGGTGACTCCTGGGATGACTCAGGCAGCGGGTGGCTGGTATTACACTGGTGACTCTTGAGTTTTGTGTTCCCAGCTGCACTTTTCCCAGGGATAATGGTATAGAGAAGTCTGTATTATCAGACCAGCAAAGGAAACATCAAATGCAGTGATCGCAATCTACAGGAAAGGCCTCAGTAGAAAGCAACAAAAAGACGTGTGAGATTGTAGGGTGCCATCACGACTGCATACTCCACTCCTTGCTGTATAGAGCTTCAACTCCGTTATACTGCGCCTGACATTATGTGTGTGTTTTTTGTTGTGTATAGATACATGTGTTTCTATATCCAGACAAACAGTGCACAGACAAGGAGGGTGATATTCTTTATGACGGGGAAATGTCTTTGTGCTAAAATGATTTTAGTTGCAAGATACCTGCAGAAAAAGAAAGGGCGTGTGTGTGTCCCCATCCACACAGCTGGCAGAAAGACACCGCGCTGGAACTCCATGATACGCACTTGGAGGCACTGCCCGCTGGGAGCTTCCACCTCGTCCATGGCCACAAGCAGGCTAAGCCCCTCTGGACGAAGAGAGGGCACAGGGAGAACAGAGTGTGCCCTCACCTGCAGCTTTGTTTCTTCTTGGTTGGCAAAAGTCTTTCATACTGGTTACCATGGCTAATTCACTGAGGCCTTCAGTTTTCACCCTGGTCTCTAATACTACCAAAGGGTTTTTGTATTATAGCAGCACTGCGAAATGCTCACTTGCCCCAGTCAGGGCACCAAGCACAGTGCAATCACGTAGTAAGAGAGAGTGTCCCAAAGAGCTTCACATAAAGAGTGGCTAGGATTGGTACTTTACAGTGCAACGGAGGGAAGGAAGATCTGATGAGACTGTAAAATCAACAAGAGAGGAGGCAGTCCCACCACTCATTTACATGTACTTCTCTGAGCCAGCTAAGTTAGAGGCTAGTCTCCGTCTGGAGTTAAGGAAGAGTCACCTTCAAAAGGCAATTCAGACCATTTAAGTTGGGATCCTGCTCCAAATTGCCTTCTGAGACTACAGATAAGTATGCCTCCCATGATGGCAGCTGGAATCCAAAGAAGCAAGTTGATTTATTCAAGTGAGACTTAACTGAGTCATCGTGGGAGTAACAAAACCCTATATAATTCCAGTCTTTGGTCAGTTTGAACAACAGCTCGCTCTTCTTTGTTGCCAGAAGAAAAAGCAGTAAAGCCAAGTAGTTCCTCTGTCAATAGAATATAACCAGTGGTCTGTTACCTTGTTCCAGTGCCCCAGGTGGCTTTCAGCAGAGGTCACCTGCACATGTGAAGCAGTAGTTAGAGTTCAAATTATCAAGAATCACACTAAATATTTACTTAACAAGGCACAGCCACAGCAAATGAAAATACTTGCAGTAAAATCCTCCCCAACCTCCATTTGCCTATCTTCCAGTCCAGCAAGGACTACAAATCTTCATGAGCTCATACAGGCAAAGGTAAAAAGGAACAAAAAATATATAGCGTCTATAGCTCTCCAAAAAAGCTGTCTGCAGTGTTTATTGTTGCCTATAACAGATTTAGCTATTGTAAGCCATGAAAGAGAAGACAACTGGCAAAAAAGGCAAGAGAGTATCACCAAGGTATGAATAGCAGAAAACCAGCTCAGAGCTAGGTATTTAGTAATGAAAACCAAAGACAATATAGAAAATTTAAAAAGAAGGGACAAAGCATGGCATAAAATGAATATTGCATCAGGGAACAAATGTTACAACTGCTTTCAAAGAATCACTTCCTATACACTGCTTTAGTTGGCATCTCAACTGGTGATAGGAAGCTGCCAAGTAGAAAACTAGTTGGAGTGTGGGAAGTTGGGAGCTTTAAAGCATAAAGGAAAGGTCCTGGGTGTTGTAAGCGTAGTAGCTCAGGGTTTTCTATGATCCAAATCTCTCACACCCTACAGAATAATACCCTTATGACTCATTTCATTCCTACAGGTGGTATTTGGCATGCTCTTTAAGTGAACTTCGCTTCTTAAATACTAGTGATTCAAAAATAGATTTAAGACAAATGTCTTGAATGGAAGAACCTGCTAAAAAGATTAAATTATCTATACGTGTATAAAACTTTTGAAAAGCAATGAATACATCTGAAAAAGTTTAAAAGCATTAAAAATCTTATCTCATCTCTTACTATACCTTTCAGGCATATTCCTCTGAGCATCACCACTCTTCTAAGAAGACCTGACACCTGGATCTTCAAAGGTGTGTACCCACTTAAATTGTATTGAAATCAAAGGGAGTGAAATGGCTCAATGCTTCCTGGGACTGTGGGAGTGAGGGTTCATTGGATTGATTGGGAATTAAGGACCATCAGCAGGAGCATGCTCAGCACCTGGGAGGACAGGGCTCATAGTCTGTACAATCAGGTACCACATTTCTTCCCCCTGAAGGCCCTGAGAAAGCTGTTAGCCATCCTGTTACAATGCTCTGAGATGAGCCTGGAAGTTGATGCTCTCATTAGACCCTCTCTCATGGGGCCCCTCACACAGTATGTGTGGAAGCCGGCTCCAACAGTTTTCATCCTTCTATGGCCATCTATAACTGGTTTCCTTCAGAAACTTGGAAGGTTTTTTAATGATGTGCATCCAGAAGACCAAGATATGGGTTCCTTGCAGAAAAAAGAGAAAAAAGCTCTTTTCGCACATCATGCTACTACTGTACATTCTGGACAGTTTACACAAAATTGGATTTAAAAAAAAGACATAGGGCTATTCTTTTCTCTTAGCTACCTGGTTGAAATTCAGGGAAATTTCACTCTCATCGGATTTACATGGGAGAAGGAGTAGAATACAGATAGAAGTGCTACAGGGCTGAAGACAGAAACAAAACCAAACTTGAATCATAGAATCATAGAATCATTTGAATTGAATATATGGCTGCATACATTTAATTGCTTACCAAAGCAACTGGCAATTATTGAGGGAGAAGAAAGATTTCCTAAGTCTTGCTCAAGAAAGCAAATGTCAGTGTCACAAGTGACCTCTGCCAAAGTAACCTGGATAAAGGTTTGAAGTGTTTGCAACAAGCTTGTAAAAAAAACCCAAAAAAACCCTGCTGGAAATCATGTATCATGAGAAGCTAATTTTTTTTTTATTTTTTTTTTTAAAAAGGACACCATGAAAGCTGTACTATGTAGAACTAAACAGTTTGCAAGGAATTGGACACATTTATGTACAAATTGTTCATAATAACCAATAGCCGTATCTTTAGCTGCTGAAAACTGGTAAAAAGCCATTGGCTCGTGTGAAACTGCACAAATTCACAAAAAGGCTTGCATACAGCCACATACTTAAGTATGGGACTCTCTTGAAAGACCAGTTGGTCAGTTAACTAAAAGCTAATGTAAGTAGAGTGTTACTATATTTTAAAGAATCTGGACAAGCCAAGGATCTGGTCTCCTTCTTGTTCCTTTTTTCCTGATTACTATAATAATTTTAATAAAATGGCTTATAAAAGCTTGCCATTTCCTTTACATTTTTAATAGCTATTTCTCTGGACAAAACCCCACTCTTGGGAAAAAGTATTTCTTCCCCATAGCAATGATGGGGTACTCCACACAAAGAAGCACCTAGCAGTTTAGTTCACATTTTTTAATAACATGGCACAATTTACATTACACAAGTCTTCGCTGATGAGGAAACATGCTGAAGATTGAGAGCCGCTTCACTTTGCTTTTCACATAGGATCTAGAAAGGACTTTATTACATACAGGATAAACAGCAAAAAGGTTTGTATATAACAATCTCTTTACAATACTGAAAGCTACCACTACGGTTCCAGTGTACATATTCTTCAGGGTTGGGGATTTTTTGTATTTTTCCTTTTGTTCTTAAAAAAAAAAAAAAATAACCACTGCACAACATCTGGAGTTCACAAAATCTGAAGCTCACAACTAAACCTTCAGTTGACTACTAAAATAGATCTCTGATCATTAGAAACAACTGTCTGTAGTTAACTTTTTTCTTTTTTTTTTTTTTTTGCCAAAACAGGATAACAACTTCAGATAGCACTTTAATACACTAGAAGACCAATGGAACTAATTTTATTTCATACATATATTTTACAGTCCAGTAGACAAGATATTGAATTCTCTCTGATAAAGTCATATTCTCTCCAAATATTTAGACAAGAAACTTAACGCATTATAAAAAAGTGTGTTATGAAAAGACAGATTTCAGAAGATTGATGCATATTTTTAAAAAGGACCATGTTCTTCATGTTATTTCATGTCTTCTGTGATTAGGGAACAACAAGGCTGACCTGTTAACTATTCACAGACTTTATTACCAACTGAAATACAATAAATTGCATTATGAAATCTGCATCGGAGTTCATTAATTAAACTACTGATCCACAGTGAAAACATAGCCATCATTTAGAAAAGTATTAGCTTTCTTGTAGAATTTGTTTCAATGTAGCTAAAAATCACTTAACAAAAAAAAAGAAGTGTGTGTACAGATAAAAGTGACACACTGGCAATAAAAACAGACATGAATGGCTCTAAGCAGATGTTCTTCCAAAAATAAATTTGACATGTTAAGTGACGAAAGTTCTGGAAAATACCCAGCATTTGATTATTACTCTGTTTAACCCAGATTAATGTGACTGAAACCCAATCTGTCATGACTACAGTATCAGTGATTACAGATCGCTAACCCTGACGCGTTCTAAGGAATACATGAGCTACAGTAACATCGGCATCTTGATGCAGAGGTTCAGACAGGAAACTACACTTCTAATGGGCTGTTTCTTCATCGAAACAAGCAAGAGAAATAGGTTTCTATTATAGATAAGCTTGTTCAGGGAAAATATGACTTTAATTATGTTGTGTGTTGAAAAGGCTCCTTTGACTTATAAAGGCTTTTGTGAAAAGCCTTAAAATTCATTGCATAGTTGAAGGGGTTTAGCTGTCTATAACAATATATGTAACACAGCATAAGCAGACTGTGTTGATCAATATTAAGTTTGCAAATAGCACAGTTTAAGAAGAATTAATGTATTATGTTACTTAATTTTATCTATTTACATTTGTACAAAGTAAAGCTTTCATCTTACCCTTTTTGCATATATGAACCATTAACCCATGAAGCAATCTTTTTACATAAATATCTACAATTATCTTCACTTCTGGTCTGAAAGAGCTTTGTATGGTTGACATTGGTGGTGGTTTGTTTCTAGTCAAATCACTCAGATTAATGTCTTGTTCTTCAGTTCAAATTTTGAAATTTTTAAACTAGAAATAAAATAGAGTAGGAGACACGAGGAACATATGGACTTGGCTAAAAGATCTGGAAAATTTCAACATATAATATACAAAAAAAACATTTCAAAATCTTTGCACTCAGGTCTATACATACTGTACAGTGGGTCACATCCCCAGTCTGTATCAATGACTAGTAAGAAGGTCTTTATATTATGTTCATTTACAAGGTTCTGTCCCTCTTTCTCTGGTTTTTCTTTAGTCTCGCTCTGCTTATCGAGCTTCAATGTCCTTGAGGGTATGAGAAGGAGGCCTCTCTCTCATCTCTGTTGACAGAGGAGTAGTCCTTCTGGGAGACCCAGGCCGAGGTCCCAGAGTAGAAATAAGAGGTGGAGGGGCACTGAGAGCTGCTGTGGGGGGAGTTTTATTGAGGATGCCATTTTGGTGTCCCGTTGGGGGACTGACTCTGGGGTAGTGCATGCTAGGAAGTCCTGGCGTGATTAGGCTTGGGTGAGGCAGGTGCCCATCCAAGGCGGCAGGGTGAACTGAGTGCAGGCGTGCATGTTCATAGTCCTCTCTGAGCATGTGCAACCGCTCCCTATCATCCAAGTGGTTGCCCCTCTCATGCTCACGTCGAGGGTCAACAGAGAGAGGGTGGTGGTGATGGTGGTGGTGATTGTAGTCGTGAGGCTCCCGATCCCTGAACGACCTGTCTGCTTCGTATAATCTTGGCGTAGAAAGACGATGAAGGGGGTCATTTCTTAGCAAAAAGTCTCTGCCCAGGGGGTCTCTCCGATGAATATCTAGCTCTCTGTATGGATCTCTTAAGGGATCTCTCATTGGATCCCAGTGGAAAGAAGGATAGGGGAAACGTTCTCCGCCCGGAATTGGGCTAATTCCCATAAAAGGGGTCATCATGCGAGTCCTGTCCAGGCCACTGATGCTGTTCATGTGATGTATACCAGTTACACCTACAGTCATGGGCATAGACACTAAAGGACTTGGATGGACGTTAGATGTAGATATAGGTGGTGGCTGATCAGATGACCTATGAGTCTGAGGTCCCTCAGGTTGAACATCGTGGTCTTCCTTTCGCTCCTCCTTCACTTTGACTTCATTGCTTTTCTTCGGATTATCGTACGCCGGCTCATTCTTCCTCTCAGCCTCACGGTTTGAAGTACTATTAGGCCTGGTGCTCTCCACAACGGGGGCCCTAGCATAGGGTGAAGGAACCCTGGACATTTGCTTAGACTCTTCCACCACTCGGCTTTCATGGCTCAGGCCTTCTTTCTCCGAAATATAGTTGTCCTTCACCTTGTGCTCTTCAACATTAATTTCCTTCCGAGATTCGGAGTGATCCCTCTCTCGTTCTTTGGGTTTCTCTTTGTCTCGAACCTCGGGATTCAGATGGCTCCTGATCTGCTCATTTGAGCTGCGATTATGTCCGAGGGAGTTTACTGGATGGATAGGTGCTGGCGAAGGATGGCTGGAGTGTCTTTTCTCAATGCTCTCCCTAGAAGAAAGAGAAGTGTAAAAAGGAAGGCATGAGAAACTCTGCAAATAAAACAAAGCCTTGAGGGTGTCTGACTTTACACTCATTGCTTTGCAGAAAGCTAGTAACGTGCACCATTAAAAGCACTGTCCCTTTTGAACATCCAAAACACCAGAAGAACACCCCATCTCTAAACTAGGCCTATTCTACTATCTCAGCCCAGAAGAAGAAGATACTCGAAGCTGCTTTGTGACTGATCAGATTGAGATTTCAACCACTGAAGTCCATAGAAGGCTCCCAAGGGAATCTAGCTCTAGTACGCGTATTTCTAAGACAACAGCCGTAACTGTTCGCAAAGAAGAGACAGAAAAATAAAAGCATACTAATTTCATCCAAAAAAATTGAGGCAATTAAATCCAAATTACATGGTTAATAGTATTTTACCTGCTTCTATTAAGAATACATTTGGGAAAACAGATGACATTTTGTTCAATTGACTTTTTAAAACATTTCTAGACCTACGTACGTTACTAATTTCTTATCTCTATTGTCTTCAAATTTCTAGCTTTTCAATTTACTTCTCACAATTGAATTTACTTCTTAAAACTGAAAACAAAAACCTCTCAAGACACCAGTACTGATGGCGACAATCCACCTCTCTGAACAGGTAGGCACTTCTCTAAGTGCTCAAGGACCCTCAGTGCAAGTGTTCTAATAGAGGCGGCCATCATTCATAGACTATATGTTGACTTCCTCAGCAGAGATCAGTCTACCCTATATGCCCATCAGCCAGGCTAGCTCTGAAAATAGGATCTCTCTAGAGTCAGTTGCTCTTCGGATTGCCAACCCTTTCCTGTTTCTAGACTAGAGCAAGCAGAGCAGGGACAGGGCCAATACATCTCCCTGCCAATGCCAGGAAGTCTCAAAATATGGTGAATTCATTCCATCTTTCAAGCCTACTTATGTTGCACAAAAGATTAGAGAATTATGGTCTGGCAGTGGACAAAAACCTACCTATATAAATGGATTCTGTACCAATTATTCTCTGGAAGCAGTGTTGACCAGGAGTTGTTATAGGCAACACTAAGTGAAAAGGCTTTCCTATTTAAAATGAATCAAATTCACAAGGTAAATCTAATTCCTCAGTTCCAATGATTTTAATCTCTCACTAATGTCAATTGATCTCTCTGTTGGAGTCTCTCCATAAAGACAGCTCTAGGTACTCAGTGTTGGACACGTGCTGTTTACTGAGTATGGAAATTCTGTTCCATGCGAGGTGATGGACAATGTGCTGTTAAAGTGAGGGATAAACAGTGAGGCCCTCTAAAGTCCCAACCAGCTCCAGTTTACATGGTTTTTCTTTGGGTGCTGCAGTCTCTGCTTAGCAATGTGTAACCTGAACATGCTTAGACGAGGACAGCAGGTTGAAACTCACTCTAGACAAGATGAGCGATACTGGCTGGCTGAAAGGCAACTCGGAGGGCGACTTTGAAGTGGACACTTGCTCCTTCACCAATACAATTTCTGCTACCTACTTTTTTGCTGAGCTGAACTGCATAAGATTTCTACCTTTAAGTACTTTTGGACGTTGAAACTGCGGCAACTGCAGAAAAAAATATCTTTGAAAAGGAAACTCTCATTATTATAATCTCACCAGATGCATCTTTTGCTGTGTCTAGACTGAATTGTTGAAACTGTCATTTTATGGGCCACGTCTGAGAGACCTCCCAGAGTCCAGAATGTGGTCGTTAGAAAACATTTGTAAGATGGGGCATTTGATACTAGAACTGCCTAGTCTGCACTGACTACCAATTAACTCCTTGGTATCAGGTTCTGCTTTGATTGACGGTGCTCTAAACAGTCTGGAAATTGTGTCCTGGCTCTAATTTCCCTCCTCCTGCTTTCTACCAAAAGCTGAGGCATTTGATTTAACAGCTTCCAGATTTGGACACGTTGAGACCAAGTCAAGGCACTCCAGTGAAGGCTTCTCAACATGAAGACTCGATTCTTTTACTTTGCTGGGAAAGCACTGGCTTGTGGACTCTGCAACACCTAGTCTTTTATTTATTTTGCTCATGGGACTAGTTCAGAGGGCACCCTTAATTGTTTTATTTCACTGGGAGAGCTCATTGAGTCCTTTTGCTGATATTTAATCAATTTTCTATGTAAATGATGTATTTTAAATTATGCATAAAATTTAGAGAAAATAACAGGCATTTTCTGTAACTAAAGAAAAATATACGTGCAACCAAACCAACATATTCCTTAACAATTTCATCCTGTTCAACTACAGTGAAGATATTATCTCAAGAGGCTATTGATTACTTAGCTCACTTAAGTGAACTACATGTAGTTCAGTGGTCAGAGAGGGAATAATTTTTTATCTTCAGATTTGTCAAAGGCTCCTTAGGTTAATAATGTGGGAACAGGTCTAAGCGTTTGTCTTCACAGAGAAGAAACTTAAGATAATGTTCTCAAATGAACTTATTACTAAGTAAGGTATGTTTTAAGGCTGTATGCCACACCGAAAGATACCGAGTATCTTATGCCAAGTACTTTGCCTCATTTATGTTGATAAAAAGATCTTTGATAAAGATCTTTTATATCTTTGATATAGATCTTTGATAAAAAGATTCTTGGGTTTTCTTTTTTAATGCTCTAGGATTACATACACTTAAATCTCATTATTAGACTGGAATTGCTCAGTGACATCTTTTAAACAAAATACGACTGAGAAGGAACAAATCCTATTTTTCACTTCACTGAATTTTTTCTAAATGCTGGGCTGGAATAAGAGAGTCCTTAAAACAAACAAACAAAAAACCTCCACAACTTCAAACCATGTTCCAGGAGAAAGTGGGAACTGTATCAGGACCCTGCAGTGTAACTCCCCAGCTGGCTCTGCACCTAGGAAAGGTTCACAGATTGTAGTTTTGTATTATCTAAGCTATTTTGAGGGATTTACCTTATCTCCGTCTAGCTGGGAGGAGGTTGCAGTACGCTGGCCATACAGCTTATCCAAGAAGTGCAACTAGTTATTCATTGCGCCCCACTCTACCACTGATCTTAGATGGGGAAGAGCCAAGCTAGGAGGTACCTCTGAGGTACCTTTCCACTGGTAGCAGAAGAAATCTAGATGAATGCGTTTGGCTAGACAGCCTATTTAGGTCCTGATAAAGTGAGACCGTTGATGACAGGACGATTTTGAGATGAATCATACCTCCAGGCGTGACTCCCAGTTCTTCCTGTTTGGGCAAATTAGCTTAAAATAGGTAACAAAGATTGGGACCTCAACTAGAAAACAGGGCTACATCCTCACTCTGCTGGGTGTCACTGAAGATAAAAGAATAGGTACGGGAGGCTCACAAACTACTGCAGACATTATCTGCGTAGGGAGCACGTCTCCAGGAAGGGTTTCTCAGCACCTTCTCATACAGGTAACAGTGTGAGCACGCTGCAAAGTAGAATTCTTCAAAACCACACAGATGGATGCACAGCAACACTAGATCGGCAAAAACATTATTGTACTAAACCGGTAGCCATAATTGTGCAGAAGTATGAAATATGAATGATGCTTACTTTTAAGCTCTCAAATTATTGAAAATAAATATGTTCTGAGCTATGATATGGGGTTCAGGCAATGCCAAAGCAGCTTGCAAGGAATGTATTTCGGAAAGGGATTTTCTTCATCAGGAGCACTTTATAAGAAAACAACAAAACAGCAACCAAAATAATCACATAATTCTAAAGACTACCCATATCGTTAGTAACTAAAATGCTTTGCCATTCAAGCCAGTAAAGTTACTCACATGCTTAAGCATTTTGCAGGACAGAATCCCCAATTTGTAACAGCAATTTATTTTGAAGCATTAACACCAGACATGAAAATAATGAAGCTATGCTACCAAACAGAAAATATTCCAAATGGAAAATGTAGGTGAAAAGATCTGTAGTTTGACTTGCTCTTCGCATTTTACAACAACATAGAAAAGCTCTTAAATGTATTTTTAGAATATCTAATGTGTTAGCATAACTTCTTTTAGAAAAGGCTACTAATGCGTATATTTGGGTTAGTGACAGAGAAGTCAGAAAAGCACATCTGCTAAATATTCTTTTATGTTAAAAATTAGAAACAAATAGCCATTATGTAGTAAAGTAATGTGCAAACTTAACAGGAAAGCCATTAAGCCACAACTGAAATAGCTGAAATCAGCCTCTCTACATTTTTCAAGGAAGGCATGACACTTGCTGAATGGCAAATTCTTATAATTTGGTACTTAAATGTTAAGAGGAATTGTTACTGAGTTAACTGTATAATGGGAACAGTCCTGACAAAAAAAATATGACCAGGTTTTACTTTCCATTAACCCTTCCCAGCCTGGACATGTTGGTGTGCAAGTCCATGAACAACACTGAATAAAAACTATGCTTGAAGGTGTGGAACAGCAGTGCATGTGTGTGTGCGGCTTTTTTGAGGGGAATTAAGGTTCATTTCATGAACTGCATGCACTGAAACTTACTGTGGTATTGGAACGTGACATACTCCGTGCATTTTACAGTGTTATAATTTTACAACTTTATCAGTGGTCCCTCTGGTCAGTCCATTTTTGAAGAGGGAGGTAGCATTATTTGTTTTGCAGACAAGATCCGATTTACAAAGTTATTTACGTATTCGAAGGTGCAGATATGCGTCTGATGGACTTTATAATCCTTTTTTTCATCCTGTCAGGCACTTATCTACACGTTAAGTCTTCAAAAGACCGACGACACTGTGACCCACAAGGTAAGAGAGTGTGTGGGTCTGATTCTGTTCTCACTTGACACTGCCTGAACTCTGCTCCAGCAAAGCTCCTTCTGATGAAATGCGGTCCAAGTGAGAAGAGAAACAGATGCAGTAGGACACACCCGAGTTAGAAACGTGCATCTTCTGCAGTGCCTCGCGTCGTAGGCAGCAATGGTGTCAGCTCTCCAGGTGTCCCTCTACTGAAGCTCTGGTTTAACAATGTGCCAGGCTGGGAAGGGTTAAAAGCGGAACAGAGCCCCAAGCTTTGAACTAGACAATTCTTGGAAGTGTTCTTTCGTACCTTTCTTTGTCATCTTTACTAACAGATGAGTCTCGTTTATCTACATCTCTATCTCTGTCATGAGCTGCAGCAGATGAACTGCGCTCCAGCTCTCCTGGCTTCAGCCAGGGCGGAGGGGTCGGGAACGAAGGAGGAGTTCGGTGCAGTCGGTTCCAGGGCTCGTGAGGGTTGCTAAAGCTCTGCATACTGGGGCCATCCTTGTGGCCGAACATTGAGTTGGGTGCTGAAATGGTGAAGTGGAAAACAAAAAGGTTTAAGAAAAAGGTATGCTCTAGTGAAGGTACTTACCAAAAAAACTTTTACAGCACTCAGAGTTAAAATGAATACATATTATTGGGAGCTGGAAAAGGAAAGGAAATTAACAGAGATTCATTAGAGGGTCTCATTCCTAAAAATGGGTAGGCATCTGACAGCTGTTTTAATTGGAAAGGGAAATGCTGTGGATAAAATTGACAAGGGATGAAGTAGTAAGATAAAAGTGACAATGATCCTTATTCCAAATATTTTTGAGACATCAGGAAATGACCATTATACAGACTATAAATAATGGAACTTGTTGCATTTGATCCTGAACCAAAGTAAAACAATATGTGACTGAAATCATGCCAGATTTGAAGTATGGAGAAAGAGAGTGATTTTTAAAACGATGATCTTTTGTGACTGGCCAAATCTAGAGAAATGTTAATGATCCTGGACAAATAATTGCAGGTTAGTGATCTTTTCCAGGCACGTATCCTGGATTACTGGTGAGAAAGGAATAAAAAAAATGTTCCCATCCACAGCTAGGGATGTTGCACACAGTAACTATTTTTGAACATGCAACAACACCATGAAAAATTTCACAAACTCCTTAGACTTAGGTTCTATATTCTTGTCCTTTTTTACTGAACAATGTAATGGTGACATTTAGCACTATGTTGAACCCAAACTATTAAGTAACTAATTGAAAATAATTTACTGATGACTAAAACATGCTGTTATTTAGAAGAACAAGGTCGCTTTTCAAATTCCCATCTCTTAGTGGTATGTGGTCTAAGCAACAGGTAAAAAAGACAGCAAATAGTCACCATCACTCAATATCCTGAATTACAAAGCAAACAAGAATTCATAAACAAAGAGGTTACTCACTAACTGTCGGGTTCCCGAGTCCCCCGAAGGCATTACTACCCACTGCAGTGAGACCGCTGAAGGAAGCCGGTCGATTGAAAGGCTCTGCAAACCAACAGAAACAGCTGAAGCTCACTGGCATAGTGGTAACTGTGATAAAGCATTAACGAGTTATCTGACTACATTACATTGAAAGCTCGGCCTGTGCCCATCAGTAGTTGAACATCATCTTCCCACAACACAGTAGTGATTGTGAGGGGGTGGGACATAAAAAACCGTAATTCTTTTCAATGACAGTATGCATGGGATCGTCTTACTAGAAAAACTTCCTCTTCAAAGAAAAACAAGATGCTAAAATATACATGGTATTGCGGCCTGTACTTCAGCGTAAGTAGCTACTTCATTTAAAACCTGCAAACATCTCCATTTTAATTTCCTTTTATTCCCTTCCAGTTCAATTCCATGGTCTTTCTCAGGAAATGTCCCTGGCTAGCAAGACTATTATTAACTCTGGCAACTGTGCTCCAAACACCTTCAGGCCATGTCTCCTAAACCATAGCCAGGATATAAATAAAATATCCTATTATACTGATATGTCATGCTGTCCTGAACATTTTGTAATTCTCTTGGTATTTATTGCTAATACTATACAAAAAACTAGTATGGACTGAAAAGTATTGGAAAAGTTTTTTTAGTAGTTAATGCATAAAGGGTATAGGTAAGTCATATGGAGCAAATTCTCTTCCCATTTTATTTTGGAGAAGTCTAACAATTTTGATGAAACTACTTCTCATAAATACCAGCCCAGACAAAAGGAAGACCAAACCTAGCGTTTTCTATAGGCAGCTGACCTACATTGTGCATCTGCTGTATCAATTTGGTGACCTGCCCAAATGCTTTCCTATGCAAAATAAAATGCCAATTTAGAGCCTTGATCTTGGATGCTCCCATAAGCAGCAGACCACCTTATTACAACATCAGTAAGTTAGAAGGGAAATAACAATGTTTGGTGACCTGGGTGGTTCCGTTTTTAAATGCATATTCACTAATTTTCACTAACAAACACATTTGAGGCCAGATCACAAGATTTTAAGGATATATTTCCCACTCACTTCAATGGAAAAGCAGACATCTAAGTAGGAGTTAGGAAAAGAAACACCTCTATGAACTGACGCCTTAACCATAAGGCTTTTTTTTTTGACTGATTATAAACATGACTACAGTGAAACCTAATCAGCCCTGTCACTCCACTTCTCTAACATCCAGACCGTTTCCAGAAGTATTTCAAAATATGCTGTCAGTGATACTACTGTGTGTATTTAGAACTGCTACTTGGGTAATGGCTAAAATTAAATGGCTAAAATGCACAATTTGTAAAGGTTAAGTAGGCAGGACACTCAAAGAGTCTCCATGTGGGAAACCTTTAATGGTCTCAATGGTCTCAGTGTGTGTTACTTTGAGCTGTATTTGCCATTAGTTAGTCGCAGAGAGAACGTACCTAAGTGAGCAGCTGGGTTGAGAAAGTTGCTGTGGTGAGGTGGTGGGCCAAAAGGGGTGCCGGCTGGATGACCCCCACCTGCCAAAACAAAGCAAAAGGGGTGAATTCCTAGCAAAAGCTCAGAAAGAATCCCACTGCGCTGTGGGCTAGACTATCATTTCTTAACTGGCAGCTCACGTAAGCAGAGATTGCTGTACACTGGGTGGGGGCTCTCAGGTCAGGATCCTATGCAAATAGCAGCTGCTTTTCTCAACAGAATTTCCCAGTTCGAGTATGAGGGGCGGGGGGGTGTGTGTGTGTGGAATGTTTCAGTATGGAAAAAAAAAGAGCATGTGAAACAGAGCTTATTTCCAACCTGTCATCTCCATGATGCACCGGACATCACTGTATGAAGAAATGTTCCTCCATTTACTTACTACCTGGATGGCATTTCAGCAGGTTGGGCTTTCGCGAAAGCATATAGAATAATTTTAAAATATGTATCAAATAGACTAGTAGCCCCTGGCATGTCTGGCAGAGAGTTCATAAGCCAAAGCATATGGGAAATTTCCTTTTAACATGGCAAGGATTAGCATTCTAATGTGCATGCCACAAGAAGGAGATTTCACTTCTCAGTACTCACTGGCTGTGGAGAAGAGGGTCGAGGGCCGGGCCAGGTCGTGGGGGTGGTGAATGGCTCCAAAAAGGCTGGGGCCTGGTGGCCTGCTCAGAAATTCAGGTTTCAGGCCAAAGTCTAGCTTGTGCGGATCAGACTGCATCTGTTTCTGAAATGTAAAAACAGGATTTGGAAGAGGCTGTCCTAAAAGATAGCAGTACAAGGCACTTTCAGAATGATGCGAGTATAGCAATTTATTCACACTAACTGACATTTTAACAAGAATATTAGTTTTTGGGACCCCAAGCATAGGTGCACAGCTGTTTTCCTGGAAGGGGGATCTAAGGCAGAGAGATAAAACCTCAGGCTCCCAATGCACATTTCCTGCAAATTTCAGCAATGTTTTCACATACGCTCACATCCATCCCTCTGGAGCAAAGCATTTCAGCACAGACCTGACTTAAAGAACAAACATAAAAACCTTTGAAGAGGCCTCAGACACTTGTTTAGCTGTAAGAATAGCTCCGTCTTAAAATAATAAAAACAAAGCCAAAAAGAAATGTTAATTTGGACCTGATCCCGGGTGGGCAGGCGGGTTAAAAGCTGGGTGAAAGCATCACCCTCTTCTCGCTGCCGGAATCCCGGGCCAGACCGTTACAGCACAGACAAGTCAATGGACACCAGAACCATTAATTGCAAATGTGAGGCTGCAATCAAGAAACACTTGATGCATTATCTCTTTCAGTGCCTCTCAGACTGGAACTGAGCAAGCTAGGGGCTAAAATGAATCAAATTAGGGACAAAGTGTATTTGAGTCTAAAAAACTGAAGTCCTATTTCGACTGTTGGCACTCCAAATTCAACGCACTGTATGTCGCTGTCTTTATTTACATGGTATTATAATCAGCAGGCTTTCTTTTTTAAGGTAAATTTGCTGAGGTAGCTGTATTGTAAAGGGTAAGTAGATGAAGGACGGGCTCTTCTTTGTGCCATGTACCCATTTTAGTGGTCCCTACTTCAATAGTTTTATAGAGTGAAGAGGAAAACCAAATTCCCAATTGCCTGTGCTGCCAGAACTCCCTAAACACAGATTGCTGATTAATTGTGCAGGTCAGCTGAAAGGATTTACAAATGTGTAACACTGAACTAGTCAATCTTAACAGTAATTCTGGAGCATGTTACGCTTTATAAATCAGTATTTAATACTGTGCCAGCTCAGAGTAGAGACTATTACAATGATATAAATATGCATATTAAAAAGTTATGATCAAGTTAATGTGCATGCCTAGTAGCTGTTTTTCAAGTGCTAGTAACATGTCTATGTAGCTATGAGAACAAAACCCAAACAAACAGAAAAAAGCAAAAAAAAAAAAAAGGCTTTATCAATGCTTTGAGATAATGGCCTGCAAGAATATTGAAATGGAAAAGATGGCCAAGTTAAGGTCATGTCTTTTAAGGAAGTAACACTGCAGTGCTTTAACAGTTAAAAAAAGTTCAGAAAATAAAAATGCCTCAGTTGAAGCCTGCATGCCAGATTTTTATGCTGTGAACTCTTTTTATTCTTCTTTTTAACAACCAAGTTATAAACCTCTGACAGGCATTTCTCAGAATAGCAAAAGCTGGCCGAAACTTTAATTGCAGCCATATGAATGGTGCTTTTCTAAATAATTAAAAAATCCCCCGTCTGAAGAGGAACAGGAATATCATGGATATGTTAAAAGAGTTTTGCATGTGTTGGTTTACCTTAAAATAGTACCAAAGAAAATTGACGAGATTTATTTTATCCCCAGTTGCTGTTCAGGAGAGCACCCCTCTTGATGATAATCCTTATGAATATATTTGAAGTCCAGCAAACGTGTAACACCTTAACTCAGGGCCCACTAAAATCAGTATAAATGTCTGCACTAATTTCATGGCATGTTAGATCAGGCCATAAACCCTTTCCTAAAGGAGAGAGGGACAATTACGAAGCATAAATTCTCCTTTGAATTCAGGCCAGTAGCGCACTGGTCAGCCTAAGGAGGAGTGTAAAATTGCTTTGTGCCCAGAGCCGGTATGCAACCCTGGCTTCGTCTGAGGAATTCCCTGGGTGTGCAAACAGGTTACATGGGTCTGAACTGTGCAGAGGAATAGGCAGGCAAACAGCATCCACAGCTGCATGCGATTTTTCCTGGGGTCAGGAAGGTTCTGTTTTAAAGTTTCTTGTCTTGCCTGCTTCTTCAGCATCTGCTGTTGCCCTCTGCAAGCAATTACTAGCAGCCAGATAGTTACCATTTCTTCCATACTTTGCAAGCAGTCTGGTGGCACTGCATGCAAACTTGAAATCTCTGAGTAAATACATTTTATTCCCTGCTCTACAATCAGGCAGCATCTTCAGCGTGTGCAGAAGAAAAGGCACCTTCACAGCCTTGGGCTAGAAGGAGAAATTGCTCTGTATGAGCCTTCAGCCAGAGATTTCACACTTCATGGTCGCTTGCAGAGGGGAGGACGTCGTTCCTGTGTGGGAGTCTGACAGCCCACAGGGACATAAACCAACTCGCCTTGCTGACTGTAGACCATACTTAATTTTTTGACTGAACTGAGATAGTGAAATACATTTCTCAATTCTTCTTGAAATTATCATCATGCACAGCCTCAAAAAGTCAAGTAACATCCTTTACTGTACTTCAGGGCTTTATTCCTGTTTTTTAACATGGAAGATAGAAAAGTATTAGGTAAAAGAAATGGCTGCATGAAAATGGCATTTACTATGAGTTATAAATACACCAGTATGACCTCTCTCTGAATATCAAATCAAGGAAGATTCAAAGGACATAGATAGCATGGGAATAATAATTTCATTTCAAGAAAATACCTTTTCAATAAAATAAGAAAAAGGACATATAACTCTCTAGGTCTATAATCTTGTCTTTTTTGATAATGGGAAGATGAATGAAGATCACCAGCAGGGGAAACATAAGGAAGCAGAGAAGAGAGATATGTCTACTGCAGCAAATTAACCTGTCAACCTTGTTTTAAAGGGTTATTTTTAAACTCCATTAGCTACAGGTTTTAGTAGCTGTTCAACATCTTCATATTCTTACAGCACTACCTTACACACTTCAGTTGCATACACAGACTGCAAAGTGCTATGGACTCCTTGCTAATTTTACTTTCTAACACAAGCTATTGTCTCCTGAAGTACAAGTATGAACAGTAAAGAACACCAGCCTTTCCTGACTTACGGAAAAACTTCAGGAGCAACACAGCATTTTTCAGTGCCAAGTACAGTGAAAACATTATAGAGGGAAAGAAACTTTCTTCACAGAGTCCATGTGCAATGACAATACAGTTAAAGTAAGAATGGGAACACTCTAACTATGCTTTATAATTAATAAATTATTTGTTTCTCTCTGACATCTGTTTCAAGAGAGCCTGAACTGCCCATGGCCCTTACCCTTTAAGTCTCAAAGTATGTATAACAAAGAAAAGATTTCCACCCCTTCACCTTTGGTGGAATGAGACAGTGTCTGGATAGCATTACTTCATCTGAGAGGCTGTGTCTGCCTGAGCAGCCCAGACACATACAGGTGCCAACCTCCAGCTATGAGATGGGTTGTGAAAAGAGACTGATGAGAGCCTGTGCAGCCACACTGGATAAAGCATCTTAGGGACGGAAGAAACCTTCCTGTGCCCTCTTCTGTCCGTGAACATTAATAAGAGTAATGGGATACATGTGCCTAGCTTCTCCAGACTTAAAAAAATTTAATCTTGATATGTTTGTGTCCTCAGCCATAAATAAAAGCAACGTTGTGGCTCACAGGCACACCCATTTAGCTCCTTCTAGCTACAAACTGGTTGTTATCACCTAAGATCTGGTGTCCTTGCTCTGAGGCATCACAGACATTCGTTTGAGATTCTACCCTTTAGGTTTTTAATTCCAATATGCCATCACTGTGAAACAGAAGGTTATATGTTATAATGCTACATATGGTTACTTTAACAAGGCATTAGCCATGGCACAGAACTGCTAACAGCAAGAGGCAAACTATTCCTCTCACAGGTTTGCACTGTGCAATGCATCTGAAATTCAGGCATGCTCAAAAGACTGACCTTGACTTTCTGTTGGTGATGGTATATCTGCCAGGCGATGTGAACATGCATAGCGCACCACTTTCCAGGTTTCTGGAAAAAAAACAAAGGGATACGACATGAATCAGTAACTTTCAAAAACCTGTGATGCTTTATTCTAATTCTAGCAACTCTTGCCAACACTTAGCCCAGTCTGTTTTGGTCTAGGGGATTCCCCATGCCAAGACAATTGAAAGCAAAGGGTCTCCCTTCAGTGCCTTCCCTCTCCATCCTCTTGGGAAACCAGAAATGCAAAGAATTTGTCCCTTGCTAAGAAGTTTATCTGGATATCCAGGAATGCTGCTGGTCACTCTTCTCTCCAAATACACTCATGCTCGGGTTTTATGCACTCTTGTAATCTTCTGATGCCCCTGGCTGAGAATGCAGCTTGTGTTGCTGAAATCAATGAAACTGTCTCCCAGTTAGCAGCTGCTCTGCACAGCTGGATTGCTTCACAACTGTACACTGAGTTCATTGCTGAAAGTGCAGCTATTCTAAGACTAGCCTTTCCACCAAAAGATGAAAATGAAAGCACTTTAAAAGATCACTCTGGTTTTCAAAATGAATCTGACTCCCTCGTATAATCCCTGGTCTGTACGTCCAAAACTTTGGCTTATAAATATACTGAAAAAATTGGAGGTCAGTCAATTCACTCTGTTTGGGAAGGCTCTCTGCATCCTTCCTATCACCATGCTTTTAAATCATGGAGGGGGAAGAGGGAGGAAAGAACCAGAGTGCTATTTGGGTTTTCTTGTTGATTTTGTACTCTATTTCCAGGACATCTGGAAATCTTGTTTGAAAAGGACTCATTCAGGATATACTTTCTCCAGTTTTGTTATTTAGAGGTCTGTAGTTAACTACACAACTAATGATTCCTGCAGATTTAAAAAGAATGACACGAATTCAAGAAGCTCCTCAAGCTACTGGTAACTTAAATGTTTTACAAACTATGGCATATGGTCTGCCTTCTGTTTCTAGGTGAATATCAGCCAACAATTAAAAACACAAAAAATAAAACCCAACTCATAACACGTACTCCCCTGAACTCAAGCCTTTTGAATTCATTAAGTTCATTTGGTTGGTTCAATCGAAATCCAGACCTTCTTGAGCACGTTGAAAAATTAACCAAAAAACCCTTTGGGATCACTGAAAGACTGGCTCTTTTGATCCTTATTTCTAAAATATTTTGTGTTTGAAGTGGATTGTCTCTCTATACTTGACCATAAGATACTTGGGTAGGAAGTACCATACTGTGTAACACTGAAAACACACATAAATAGAATCATAGAATCATTTAGGTTGGAAAAGACCTTTAGATCATTGAGTGCAACCATTAACCTAGCACT
Source organism: Cariama cristata (assembly GCF_000690535.1). Classification (NCBI taxonomy): domain Eukaryota; kingdom Metazoa; phylum Chordata; class Aves; order Cariamiformes; family Cariamidae; genus Cariama; species Cariama cristata. Next base: position 11,434 of record NW_009625702.1, on the reverse strand, counting down.
GCCAAGTCCACCACTAAACCATGTTCCTAAGTGCCACATCTACACGTCTTTTAAATACCTCCAGGGATGGTAACTCAAAGCAAAATCCTTCAGTCTGCAGTGAAGTGACAGGGGATGACTGCCAGGGTGGGTTTCTAGGATTTGGCTCAGGAAACCTTGCAAGCCAGTGCGATAGAAGGATTACCAATATTTAACCTCTAATATTCATGCTAGAGGGCTGCATGAGAAGAACAGAAAACTTCCAACTTTGAAATCGTGTATTTTCCTCGAGTGACCACAAGATGCATGCAGAGAAGGACTGACCATGCTGCTCAGCAAACACAGTGTAAAATACCCAAGATGAAACATGGCATCGCTTTGTAATTAGTCTGCTGCTTTAACCCGGTGGGGACTGAGATGAGCTTGACAAACTGTATCACACGAAGATTTCTTACCCTCAACATGGGCCTGAACGGATCTGTCAACTGTGAAGAAAAAATGACAGCTTGGTTACATGCCTGTCACTCAAACAATTGCTCTAATTAACAAATTTTTATTGCTTCATTAAGAGATGAAATTAAAATGTTATAATTTTACTTTCAAATGAAGCCCTTTCGGATAATAATTAGTCCTTAGCCTCCGTATTCGAGCCAGTCTCCCTCCCCCCATGGCTGTTGTACCCAAGTGTTGACAAGCAACTAAACAAGCCTCACGCAGAGCGCTCTGTCCTCTGGCATCATCATTAATTTGTTGATTTAATGCTACAAAAATGGCTGGTTAACTACTTTGAAGAAAAATACGGATCTATCCTTTGGGCAAACTTCTGTTCTCATCTTTCAAAGCTGCTCGGCTTGTGAGAAGACTGGATACTGGACAGGGCCTGTTTTTCATGGGCTTGATCCCACAGATTGGGTTGGAACGGGTTGGACTGGTGTTCCAGATGTGCCCCTGCAAACCAGTGACTCTGTCCATTCAACGGCTATGGCATTGGGTCCTTGACTTGTACATTCAAACAGCCATCACTGACTGACTGCTTGCCTGATGTGTTCTGTGTCACAAATGGGCTTTGCCTTAAATATTTTTCCACTGCAACAGATGTTGGTAAACAGGGGCTGTATAAAAAACCAGTTGTCTCATTATCATTTTTTGTGTGGCCTGTTTTTTTGGGGGCAGATTATTTTCTTATTCTCCTTTTTTGCTCACATTTCATCAACTGCTGGAAAATAAACTCAATTTCTTGGCTATTTCTCATTTGTTTTGGATTTTCTTTTTTGAAATGCAATACTGAAAGAGATTTATAGGTGTAAAAAGTACTTTGCAGACGCAGTGATGGCACAATACATCATCTTGACATAATCAAAACTACACTACAAGTTGAAAGGCAGCATAAAGCTAAATGACTTAATGATGGGAGGCTCTAGTTATCTTTTCAATTAGATAGAATAAACAGAAATGACAAAAATGTGGTTCCTTCTGGTATAAAGCTCCACTACAGCACCAATTCAGAGCAAACCAAAGTACCACAACTTGGCATAACCCAAAGACAACAGTTCAGCTGTACTTAAAAGTTTAGCCATACCACAACATGGATTTTTAAGGAGAGTTTCCCATTGCTTCTGTCAGAAAGTTCTGCTAAAAATATGACTGCATGATGTTCCTCATTGCAAACAATGTACATTAATTCAAACACGCAAACAACCCATGGGCATTTGCAAAGACCAGAAAAAGGCTAAGAGACAAAGTGCTGAGACAATAAACGCTGTTCACATACGCTAGAACTCAAAAATCCAGAGGCGCCAAGCGATCAATAAAGTGCATCCGTATTTCACTGGTGCGATCAATGATACAGTAGCCAAGGGAACAACTGTCATTACCCACATTAAAAACAATTACAGAGTATAAACATAAATCTTGAAGAGGTTTGTACATTTTTATGTTGAATCGGGCTTTTATGCCTTTACCCCTGGGCTTGTGGGGATGCCTGCTGACAGGAAGGAAAGAACTCTGCCATTGCGTAGTATCTATTTGCTTTTGCTAATGATGAAGAGAAGTAAGGATCAGGATCTAAATCATTCTCATCCGACTTCTCTAGTTCTCATTGACTTAAACAGTTCAGACTAAGCTTTAGTTTTAGGATGTTAATTTGCACATATTGAAGATGGTAACTCTAGCATTCCAGGTTTTCAGGAGGAATACCTTTACTTGAGAAAAATACAACATTTTCTACAGACCCGTGGATCTTTCTGCAGAAGGGTATGTGGGACAGTTCCAGGTCTGGCTGCAACATCAATAGGATTGGAAGTCTAGAAATACCACAAGGAAAGACAGCATTAATGAGTAACACAATGCATAAAAGCAACAGATAGTGAAAAACAACACTTCTTTATCGTTAACATTGCCTAAGCAATGAAGTGAAACTTTTTAAAGAGGAAAGGATAACCATTATAATCCACTTAGTAATGTATGTATTACCATCTCAATTTTCAAACTTCCATTGTCCACCAACTTCCCATTACTTTAATCCAAAACACGTGAGAGAACAGTGACTGTTTACACTGGAAAATCTTTCCACTATCAAAAACCTGATTAGCAACATACTTATGATACGGCATCTAATGGAGTATTTGGAGGACCAAGCTTGTGCTCTGCTGCTTATCAGTCATGCATGGGAACTGGCTAAAGCTGCTAACCTGGCTGTCAGCGCACAAAAGCATCAGTAATCTCGTTAGTCCCTGTACAAGCGTCTGAACTCCATCCACAATGAACTGTTACCATACGGATATCAGGAAAAAGCAACATCTAGTTGAAAAAAATTAAAGCCTTTCCCATGATTGGAATGTAAATATTCAGCTAATATAACAAAATGCAGCTTTGTGGGAAAAAAACCCAACACGCTACATTTAGATAGAGCTTCTTCCTACATTAAAATGAAGAAAAAAAGAAATCAGCTACAGTATAACTAACAATTAAGTAACAGAGTTGTTAACAGTCTGATTACCATACATATGAAGAATTCCACTAATGAACTGCAATTTACATATTCAGTCATTACAGTGGATGGGCAAATTTAAGAAAGAAGGTGTCTTCAGTTGCAAAGACTACAGACTACAGAATATGATTTCATCCCACTTACAAATCAAGACTGACTTCACGAAAACAAAAGAAAAAAACCCCCCAAACTCATCACATTTATCTATCCTAGCTATCACAAATGAGAGGAGAACTAAATCAGTGTATTGCATTGTGGTGGAGCTGTGAGATAATTATGGAAATGAGTAAACAATAATGATCATGATTTCTTAAAATCTTGATTATTACATGACCTTACATTAATGTGTACTATCTGAGAACTAAATATATTGCTTCTAAAGTTAACGATGCCATTATTTTTTTAAAAAATGTATGTAGATATATCTGAACCTAATGAGAAATAACTTCTCTTTGTAGTAAATTTGGGAAAAGCCAATTGTCCTCCGTGGAATTAGGCCGTAACTCGGATCTCAATTGCTCCAGATTCTGAACCCCATGCTAACCCTAAACCTAATCCGGCTCATACCACCAGAGTACTGGAGTAGTAACAGAAATATAAATAATTCCTTTCTTACCTTGGGTTGAAATGCTCCTTGTAGTGAGCCAAAGGGGCCAGTTGGAGGAATCATGGGAGGAATACCTGATACAGCTGGAGGATAGGAGTGAAACAGCTGTAACAAAAAGACAGGAGAACATAAATACAAGCGTATGTCAACATGAAGACGGGAGGTTGAACAAGACAGAGAAAGCATTCCT
>NW_009625702.1:0-7638 GCF_000690535.1 Cariama cristata | reverse complement strand
CATAATATTAGGAAAATGGTACATGGAGAAAATTGAGAAGCATTGAAGAAGTGATCTCGTTGCAACAATGTTAGTTAAAGCAGTCAATGAAATGTTCACAAATGTCATGACGTTTAGAGCTTAAAAGCAGTTCCAAAATCATAAAGCCAGCAACCTGTCCCCTGGATTAGGTCATCATAGCATAAGAAAGACTCTTTTTTCAATTATTAATTTTTAAATTGGATAGAGATTTTAAATGGTTTCAGTTTGCAAGCCATTTCAAGAGAAAAGGCAGAATACTGAGCCAAATAAAACTCAGAAACCTATGGTTTAAGTGGAAAAAAACCCTTACGAGTTCTAGGATATTGTATCATTAAAAATCCATTAGTACGTTAGGATTTTAATAGTATCTGTAGGAAATGAGGAAAATATGCACAATTCTTACTTCATTAGCCTGTCTGAGAGGATATCCTGCCACGTCTAATATTAGCAGAGAGACAATCTGATTTGTTAAAAATTATTATTTCAACAAAATGTTAAGGCAGAACCCCCACCAGAAATTTAGGGTACTTTTTTATAAAGACGGACTACTAAAGCATAAAAAAGTGCACATCTCCACTGACCTGACTGATCCCAATGTATCTGTTCTAAGAGAATTTAGAAAAAAAAGAAATAAAGCTGTTTGGTCCTAATGCAGACAAACACAAGGGAAACAAGCAAGTAAACCATAACATCCAAATCTTATCTTGTCTCTGTGGTCCGGCTGTGAATCTTTTACTCATACTGTAACACAGATAACTCGCCCAATTCCATGGAAAATGCTGAGATTACACACAAAATTGCTTTCTGGTAGGAGTCGGGGGTTCAAAGCATCACACTCCAAATATGTTCTCACTGAGAAACCTCAGGATCTAACAGGGGATGGCTGCTAACTCTGCTCGTATTGCCACCCAAAAACCTGAAGGGGTTATCTGGCTGATAAAAATGCACCTCTGAACACAGCTAATCAAAGATCAATCTACTGTATGCTACTTTTAAGATCAAAATAAATGAGTTAATGGCCAATTGAACAGAAGCAGGACTGGGCAAAGCAAAAGACTGGACATGCGGAGTGGGCAAACAGTGAGAAAATCACGTCCCAGGGTAAATCAGTATCGCAAAGTTTATGTCAGGCATACGTATGTGCTTTTCTTAATTGTTTTTCCTTCCACTAGTTTATCTTGCAAGGTCGTTTATCCATATTACATTTACTGAGAACTGAGAAAATATTTCAGTATTTTAGAGGTATCAAAAGATTTTCTTGGTTTAAAAGCATGCTATCAAGTCTCCTTTCATAACATGTTTCTATTGTTGTTTCTAATTCTATTTAATTTGGACCTGCGCCATTCAATGATGCAGAAAACATTTTGAGATTAGTTGATACTGAACTGTAGGCATTTGAGAAATCATTAAGAGACACATGTCCTCATTTACAATAACTTTTAATGAGTAAAATGTGCTTTAAATCCTCTAGTGTCTTCCGCATTTAACTCTGTGTGTAATGGATTAATTCCAAGCGTTGGAAAGAGACGTAATACTTAATATTCTATTGGCTACGACTAATAATAAGGAATGCTTTCCTTAGAGTTTTATAACAACTGCTAAGTTAATTAAATGTGACCTTTCCTCAAGGTCAGAATTATTAATAAAAGATAAATATTGTATCTCCAGGATCTCTTTGTATCGGTTAAATTCCTCTAGGTTTCAAAGTACATCTTTCATAGTCGGTGTCTCCTTTTTCCCCAGCATCCCTTCTCTTTTGAGCAGCATTTTCCCCTTGTAGCTTTCTTCACGGAACAATGTAGTAACCAGAGCTTTCCTGCGCGCAGGTGTAATGCAATGCTAACCGAAACCTGGCACCAGCTGTAGGTAAAAGTAATGCCCGACTGCGCTACAGCGAGCCCCTCCCAAAAGAGACATTGTAAAATCAAAGATGCCAAGAAAGAAAACTGTTTTAAAACTCTACATCAGCTCCTATGTGAGCTGCATTCCCTATTCTGAAGTAGATTGATTAACTCTCCAACAGACCTTGTTCTTCTGCAAAGTTCCCTTACAAGCTTTAAAAACATTGCCTTTTTTTTTTTAAGGTATCTGAATTTCTGGTGTGGATCTATAGTGGAAACTCTTGTCACTAGGAAAAGGTCTATGGAAGTGCCACGGTTCCACAACACTTCTGCAATAGGAAAAGCCCTACCAGGTATGCACTTACGCCAGTAAAAGTATGCTTTTTGATACTGCAGCTGCTCAGGAAACTGATACAAACCGTTCCTCTGTTACCTACATAATCTATAGTCATACTAGAAGAGATTACTGAAATACCCTGGCTAGTATGGCCGTGCTGTAGTTTAAGCAAGCCTGTTAATCAATGTAACTTGTAGCCATCATGTTGAGCTTCTGGTATTAGCTTGCTAAATATCCAACAGACGCCAATGGTGATTATTTTGCAACCACTTCACAAGGACAAACCTTTTCTGAGGGAAAGGCAGGGGAGGCATAATGGACCAGATCTCTGCTGGTGGAGCTCCGCCAAGTTCAATAGCATGGCTCACTGGCTAACAGAGAACAACGTGAAGCCTCTCCTTACTTTCGAGGGGGTAATACCATGACCCTTACAATTCAGGTAACTGCCAGATTTGTAAGAGATTATGTCACTGAGTTTGAAAAGCATATACAGTTGGAGACTTTCGCAATGTTTCCTATATTACATGTTGACTTCTGTGCTTTATTTGTCTAAAATTCATTTACCTATTTCCCAGTTCCGTGTCCTTGCTTGAATCAACATGCCACATTGATGATAATGTATCTTTTGAATCCATATAAAGCTCAGCAAATAGGAGCGCAATTTTGCAAACAATGATGCAAATGAGCAGCATTACCCTTTCGAGTAAAAGTAATTATCACAGGCTTAAATGTTTGCCTAATACTCCTAGAGCTCTGATCCTGCAAACACTCTCATATAGTTGAAGTTACTCAAATGAGGTGTCAGAAATTACTAGGACTATTTACAGGTACTACAGGCATGAGTTGTTAGCAGGAACTGTGTTTAATCCGTGCAGCAGAAAGCATCACGCTGTCATCTTAACCAGTTTTTTTTGCCCAGTTCCACTTCTAAGCAAAACCAACACATAAAGCCAAGTGCTTTGCAAATTTCTGAGTGCTGATGCAGTACTCCTTCTCTCATCAAAATATCGCTATTGGATTTAGAAATTCTTGTCATATTCAACCAGACACCTGACTCTGCCAATATGATGAAGGAAATGCAACCCATATTTCAGCAGCAAATGAATCAATAGATTCAAACCCTTAAGAGCAGAAGCTTTACAATTAACCGGAATATTAAAAATCAGTTTATCTCAATAAATAACATTTTTGGTAGTTCTTAGATAAACACATCTACTGCATAGCTGGATTCCTGTTGCTGTCATCAAACAGAGCTTTCAAAACATAACAGGCCCAGTGGATCAGATGTGCCTTTGAAATGTGAAGAATAAGACATGTTTTCAGCTTTTATAAAACAAAATATGATATATTAGGAAAACTATTAGATTACCTATCCCTGAAGGATTTGTATGATAGTTTGTCATTTCATTTCAAGTTTCTTAGGAAAAACATCAGTCTAAGGGTTTGTGGCACAGCTGAAACACAGTGATGAAATTACTGCGCTCTCCTGCTTCGTGTAACAGTCAGCTCTTCTGTCTCATCTTTTTCACATCAAACCTGTCTTCAAATGGTGTATGAGCAAGAGATCTTTTGATTGGAAAAGCTGATACTGCATCTTTATCAGAAACAAGCACCACAAATGCAAGCCTTCAAAAGCCAACGCAACCAAGAACGATAATGGTAAATCCTGGAGTGATGATTAGGGAGAGATTCGACACTGTGCCACTGATTGAGTGGTGATCCCAACCCACCACAGAAAAGCAGTTAAGTCAGTTTGAAACAGAGTAGTAGAACTCACACTGTGACGGTAGAAGGGGTCAACTTTTGTAGGGTATTTGTCAAACTGCAAAGGGATCAAAGCACAAACTAGTTACTTTTTATTTCCTTGCTTTACTTCTGTTGGTAAAATAGAAGACTACTTCTCTATTATCTGGCAACCAACAGAGAGGAAAAAATATGCAGAAAATTAGTTTTCAGTGAAACTGTTTGGGATTTTTCTTTCTTCAAAGTAAAACAAGATCTTTATGAGACAGGAGAAAGGAGGAGGCACCAGAGTGCACCACTCCACGCAGGGACGTCCCAAGCACGAGCGCTCCTTCAGCCAGCAGCCTCGTCCCTCAGCCCTTGCGCTGCCACCTGAACCTGGTGCTCGCGTGACAATCGCGAGGCAAGGACAGCCCTTCCTCTCCTACCCAGCCATGCCTGGGCAGCAGAGTACTCCTTCCCCGCAACCTGGCAAATTCTGAAATTGTTGTAATAAAGAATAGAGTTGTGCTCTACTTATCCTCACATTTCTGCCTGGGGTACGCACCATGGGCGGTGCTGGCGTTGGCATGATGGCAGTGGGTGGGATGGCGTGAGGGAAAGGCGTGAAGGTGTGCTGGTGTGTGTGTTGGTGTGTGTGCTGGTGCTGGTGCTGGTGCTGGTGGAACTCGGTCCTCAGGTACGGTGGCGGGCCCAGGGAGGCCCCGCGATCTGCGCTCTGCGAGGCCAAAAATCGCGTGTTTAGTTCCTGACGGAGAAGATCTTGTTCTGAAATACAAACAATAAAACAACCCCCCATGAGCTCAGGGACTTTTCCAGACCTTGTGCCACTTACTTTTTGCTGGCTGTAGTAGCAACACTGTATTTAAAACTTCCTGGTGGTAAATCATGACACTGTACAGGGTAAGAAAGCTCCCTCAGATCTTCTCCAAAGGTCTGAGAGACGGAAGAAAGTCTCCATTTCCCCTCTCTCAACCAAGCCTGTCTTCACTACAGCATTCCTCTGAGCATTAACCTGAGGGTTCTCCCTAAACTTGTATGGACACGGACATAGTCCTAAATAGGTGAGGAGGTGTGAGTAAGCTGGAGTGAGTAAACATCAAGTGGCCGCCGCTAACAGGAGTACCCTGCTGCGTGGACACAAACCGACGTTACTCAAACGCCGATAATCCTCCATTTCCTTCCCCCAGTTCCCTCTCAGTGACCCGGAACAGACACGTTACATCTCCCCGCAGTCAAAATATAAAAGAGCACAATTTTATCCACTGATAAAAATCTCTACACCTCACCCGCCAACACACACAGTCTTGCATGTACACGAGCTCAGGACTGCTGTGTGCATGGGCACCAGAGATCTTCCCTCCGGCCAGGGAAGCAACGCTGAGCACGGGCCACAATTGCAGTGAAGGCGTTCGCTAAGGGGGTCACAGATTCTGTGTGGGCACATTATGAACTCCAGTCTGTTCTAACCAGGGGGAGAAAAAAACAGACCTGGGAAAAGCACAGCCTTGCAAAAATATTCATTCCCAGGGCAGAAGAAAAGTCATTGGGTGCCTCTAGGTGTTTTTTGGCTTTGATATCACTCCAAATTGTTCCACAGTGAGTACAGCCTCTACCCAACCAAGAGCCCACATTGAATGGACCAGAAAGAATTATTCAGACTAAAACTGGAGAATGGGCTTCCTACACCGCACTGGACACGCTCGCGCCGTGATCCGTCTGTCTCTTACCTGAGTAAGTACTACCAGCTGGGTGTCCTGGAACCGGCAGTGTCCCTGACGTCAATGGAGGTGGAGGAGGCAAAGCCGTAGGAGGGGCAAACATATTGGGGTGATGTGGGTGTGCGGGGGGCTGGAGGGTGGGCGTGAAGGTATGCAGCGGGCTGTGGCTGGGTAAAGAGAGGGGGAACGGTGAGGCGGAGGGATGGTGAGATATGTGCGGAGGAGGGGCCTGAGTCTTGGCAGGAGTGCTGCTTCTGCTGCTGCTGTTAATGAAAAGAAAAGTAATTAAGCGTTGCATGGAAGAGAGAAAAGCTCCAGACATACACAAACGCAACCCCACCAAGCTGCACACAGCTCACGTTAAACACATTACTAATGTAAGTCATATATTACCAATGCAAGTTACTATTCTACTTGTCCAGCAATACCACTGCGATACTCCTTTCTCCAACCATCTGCTACACCTTTTCTAGTATCTTGTACTTCCTGTGGTCTCTCCACACCAAAACCCGAGACATATTCTCCCCCTCTGCAAGAGGTTGATATTCTGTCCTCCAACACCACAGAAATGACACACAAAGGAGTAATCAGCCCTGTGCATTCATTACCTAATTAGCAGGTCCTTTCTACGTTACTGCTTCTGATTCATGTTTTCAGGCAAATGAAGCTGAAAATCAGTGATCACTGCATTAATAAATTTTGCTAAATTTTTTGCTATGGCTTAGTAAGATGGAAGATTGCAGAAAATGTGAAACAAAGTTGAGAGGGCAACCACGGATATATGCTTATTACAGAGTTAATGCCTCTCTCTACCTCCACAATACAAAGAGAAAAGACAGGTCAGCAAAACAAATATTTGTGACTACATTGGTCACAATTTTTCAGGTTTCATTTCCTACTAATGAGTAGTATATTGAAATATATTCACGTAGTGCTTAATTCTACTTGTCATTATTTCAAGTAACGACATGCTCCTATTGCAGTGACTTTTAAAGACAAGCAATACCAACTTGGTTAAAAATAAAATTCTTAAACACCTCCCAGTCTTTAGTCAAACCATGAAGCAATCATAATGCTGGTTCACCAGGTCTTGAAGGACACCATCTGCCCGCTGGTAGCTCCGATCTGGGGAAAGATGACCTAGCGCTTACAGCATTAGCTGGGCAGGGGAAACCTGAGCTCCCTGACTCACAGAGACATCACGAGTTCCTGTGAACGTGTTGTTTAATCTCTCTGTTCATCTTTGTTATCCCTCTATAAAAGGTGAGGTTTATTTCACTGTGGCCAGGTAAAGAGAAAAACACTGAAGACTGCAAGGTGTCAGCAGTGCAGGAAAAAATTAAGCTTTAAAGTCAGTGGTGCGAGACGGTTTGTGCTAGGCTGTCAGCAGGGCCAACAGCAGCTGTACCGTACGTCTTGCTCTAGGGCATGTCAGTAGCTGGAGAAATGTTTACAGGGATGGGAGGGTAAAAGAAGTTAACCTTCAGAGAGCAGCCCAACCCGCAAGAATTGGGATTTTCTTCCCCTGGTCTATACTGCATAAAATCCCCTCCAAAAACCTGAGTACACAATGACAGGCAGGAAAAGTAAAAGCAAATTAACTAAGTGGTTGAGAACACCCAGCATTTATGGGAATGCTAGATCACAAATAAAGTGACCCTGGCTCATTTCACGGAAGGAATTAAGGTTCAATGCACAAAGTCCCCTTTATTTCCCAGTGATGGGATGGGATGTGCTGTCACTTCTCTCCTGTAGCTAATTCTTCTCCACATCCTCCAGGCAAGGTAAAGCCTCACCACCAGGCAGCAAGTCTGCAAAGACACGGGGCTTCAGCGCGCAGGCATTTCTGTTCGCCTACCTTAAGCTGTTGAGGCTTAAACTGCTGCTGTTATAGGCAGAGAGTGGCTGCGAGAGGCTCTGAGAGGCCGGATGGGGCTGCACCGGCGGGAGGTTTGGATGGGCCGGCTGTGCCGGC
>NW_009625701.1:0-41362 GCF_000690535.1 Cariama cristata | reverse complement strand
TAATATAATTAATAATAGCAACAGTAACAACAGTCCTGACTAATAGAAGAAATGGGATGAAACTCAGACAAATGGGCATTTGTCATTCCACCATTGCTTCAGAAGCTACTCTGATGGGTATCTGAAACAGAGCAATAGACAAAGACAGTGTTTGCTTATACCTGCCTTGTTTTCCACTTGAAATCTTTAAAATTATTCTACAAAATTATTAGTATTACTTAGCTTCACAGTATTAAGAGGCCCTGCTATGAAAATCATCATTGTCATAATTAAGTTTTCTCGTGGTATCTTTTTGGTATTCTACGTAAAAAACATAAAATTTGTGTGTAAATAAATAAGTAATACTAGTAATAAGCTTCTTTCGTACTCATCCCAGACCCTATTAACTGTGGAAACATCTGCATTTATAAATTCTTGTACAAAATCCACACCTGAATTCTGTGGGTATTTTCCCCCCAAAGTCTGTGTAGAAAAATCATGTAATTTGACCCTACAAGACAGGAAAAAAATTGTCTGACCACGTCTTCAATAAAATTCCTTATTTAAACAGCCACATTGGTGATTGCAAGCAGTTAAACATGGAAATAGTTTCAGAGTCTCATCTCTCCTTTTCTAATTTTGCACTATAATCACTAGATTGTTGATACTTAAGTGAAATACAGCTCCACACATAATGTATATATTGGTACACTGCAGTCTCTCCCAAAAATCACCCTACAAGCAGCTGGTATGAATATACTAATATCACCCTAGACTCTTATTGCTCAGATATAATCAGTAAAGACGCAGTACAAATAACTCTGGTTTCAGATATTTTTATATGTGCTTAGATAGTTAATATGACTTTCTATTTCAGAATCAACTGGAATAACATTCTGTGCACTTAATTGGGTTGGTTTTTAAACATAAATCATACAAACAGCAGAATATCAAAAATCCAATCACAAGCTGTATAACAAACTCCTCCAATTCTATCATCGGTCTCCTTATATTAGGAAGCACTCATTTCTGCATGAAACCAGAGGTTGGAGAATTTCTTAGTCTCCATATTTTTAGGCAAAAACTTATGCAAAGGATATGGGACTCAGAAGGCAGAGGGTAAACAAAACAAAACAAAATACTGTACTAAAGTGCTGTTTGAAATAGATACCAACAGCATAGTTTTTCCTTTTTTGCTTTTCCTTAATCCAGTCTTTGTGGCCCGAACAGAAGTTTTAAGTTCTTTAGGATGGCAAGTGGCAAACATAAGAAAACCTTACTGGATTCAGCTTTAGTTTCTTTTATCCAGGCAGCTGGTTCATTGCTGCAATTTTAAAACTGCAATTGAGACACAGATGAAAAGTTATTCCTTAGATGTCAGTGATTTTGTGGTGAAAATTTGCCCATGCAATAAGCACATCACTGCAGGCAGAGGGTAGTTCTAGGGTTGCATCTCTGGTGTTTCCAACTCATATTTTTATTTCTGGTCATAAAGTAATCAGCATTCTTTTAAATGTCCCACAATTAGCATGGAACATTGGGATCTGCTCTGTCATCTCTGTCCTTTACTGCTGGGAAGAAAAATAAGAAAATGAAAAATAGTGTCCTTCAGATGCTCACAAATAATATTGTTATAATTTTAATAGTTCCCATTTTTGATTGTACACAGTTTTGACAGGGCCATCAAGTTATAGAAACTATTCTGAAATTTGGATCATGTTGTGAACAGTTGTAGTGAAAAAGAGGAAATAAAGGAAAAGGATTCAGAAAATACTCAATATTAAATGCTTTGAAAAATATTTTGTTTTCAAACAGGCTTTTTAAATGCAAAACTGCCAATGCTAGTTAAAACAGGTAGTGAAGAAACTTAAAAAATCATCAAATAGAAGATTTAATTGTAAAGCAACAAAGCAGTTTGTTTAACCCAGGACTCTTTTTCGTTTGTTTTGATTTGCTTCAGTTTGCTTCTTTCCTCCATTTAACACCAATTTTGGCTGAACTGAAAATATTTTGCTTTTCTCGATTAGGCAGGCAGCCTGAGAAAACAGTTATTCCTTTAATTACTGCTTTCTTAGGGCTATAATTTTCTTGATGAAAATACAAAACATTTAGTGCCTCTCTGTACTGTGGAATAAACATGAATTGGTACCTCCCAGGGTACCAGCATCAGGTCTGGACCCAGGAGAGGGACTGCTGCAGCAGCAGAGATACCTGCCTGAGTTACTATACCCTGTTGACTGGCAGGAAACATTGGCTTAGAGGCTGCACCACAGCTGTGGGGAATGATGCTTCCTGACCTATTTGTCAACATTTTTATGCCTGGAGCTCCTGGTTTTGTGTAGGAGTCAGCTTATACTTGTATATGCAGTCCTCTTGGATCAGCTCATGTGTCTCTTCAGTGCATGTTATAGACACATTTTTATGGCTCACCTTGGAATATTAGCTTCTAGATACTTATCTTGTGTCTTCTTTGGACAAAGTTAGTTAACTGGTTTTGATGTCCTGAAGTGTAATTCCAATTCAATTTAACTTGCAGGAGGTCACTTTTAGAGAGAGCAGAACAGTTTATATTGCACACGAGTTAGCAGATTGTCTCAAGGCTCTGCCAGGATCTGTGCTTACCTCAGCATTTTGATTTATGCAAAAGCTAGAAAATCTCCTCCAAACTCTTCCATCCTTGGTTAGGTTTTAACTGAGATTAGTTAGTCAGAGAATTCAGAGTATGTCCTTTTCTTGTCTTAAACAAGCCATGAAGGAGTTATTAAAATCTCTTGGTATCATTCTGTTGCCACTAGAGTCAATCCTAACCTTTCAAGCTACATCCGCATTGCATACAGCTGTGTTAACTGGCTCCAAACACAGGGGATATGCAAAAGAAGTGATGCAGGAGCATGGATGTGTCAACACAGTGCTCTGCTCGACTAATTAAGCCGACTTCATCAGCGGGCCAGAACAGTAGCATTGCTGTAGAGAGTAATAATGCTACTTCAGACACTAGCATTAACGCAACTGAAGTTGTTTTCAGTAGCAGAGCTTGTTGAGTGTGTGTAGCTTGCAGTTTTGCCATCCCGTGTACTACACTGCATCTGTTACATGCTCTTGCCACACCTGAATGGGTTGAGAGGAGGCTGAGATACAGGCTTGTTCCTGTGTCTGGGGCTGCATCATCACAAATACATCTGGTCTTCTCTCATTACTTCCACGTTTGTTGGTCTTTGCCTGTCCTCAGAAAAGGAAAACAAGAAGCCTCTTTCTGACAAATGTTCCATAATTAGAGTGCTTATTATTAATATTAAAGCATATTAGGGTTGAGTAGCATTCATCATACTTACATATACATGCAGATCATCTCAACAGAAAAGTAGGTCAATGGTCACTTTGCCAAAACTCTCCCAAAAGAGTTGGAATCAAGCGCTTATCTTCAGGTGAGGCAGTTGAATTGTTATAATTTGGTTTTAGTTTGATGCCTGGTGCTGTGTGTCCTTGGGCCAGGTACTCTGTCCCTGGCTGGAGCGTTGGGGGCAGACCCATGGCGCTGCGCACGGTCATGACGCTTTGCAGAAGGGAAAGCAGCTGCCTCCTGAGAACTCCAGCAAACGTCTGCACACACAGCCACTGGCACTTGTGTGCAGCCAGAGCTAAGAAATAAAGGCCAGTTTAGGCCTCCTCTTCCCCTTTGCAGGTGTGTGAGGTAGAACCTGCAAGGAGTTACAGGAATTGCATGAAAAAAAAATTCATTTAGCAAAGAGGAACTTAAAATGAAATCTGAATAGATCAATAATGAAGCTGAATGCACATGTGAATATAGACTGTGTATCTGCAGATAGATACATTAAACTCATGAAAGAAAATGAGAAAATTCACATAGAGTTTACAGCTGCCCCAGGTGCTCAGCACTCAGCTGTGATTTTGAAAAGAAAAAGAGTCAAAATCACTATCGTTTAATATTAAAAAATTGTCATCGCAATTTTTTTTTTCTTTGTCAGAACAGCTCTCTGATTTATAAGCAAGAGAACTATCAAATATTTATTATATCAGAGTATAGCATAGCAGGAAATACTTTATAGTAATACTAGGAGATTTTTAGTGTTTTATATGTTCAAATGGAATGATATATAAACTGTTAGAATGGAAGACTGGGTATTTTTCAAGAAGTCTGAATCTGATAATTGAATAAGACAATAATCTGCTGCTAGATGCAAGGAAACTTTTCCTTAGAGCAGCTAAGAGAAGAGGAAAAGAGACAGAACAATGCTATTGAATTTTAAATTTTTTTATTTTTTTTAAAAAACACAAAATTCCTAGTGACTTCATATAGAATTTTAATACAGCGATGATGATATTCACCAAGTGTCAAGGCCATGATGAAGCATAACCAGTCCTCCTGGTCCATGGGGTTTTATACCAACATTTTCTCATGCTGCAGAGCCAGAAGTGCTGAGAAACAGATGAAATCCCAGAGTAGCTCTTAAACGTAAAGTAAGAGTGTCTTGTTCTGTTAGTACATTGTAGACAGTCCTGGGCTGGGCTACTGAATCCTGTATAACGGAGCAGTGCTGGGTACCGAAACTCTTGCTGACTCCCGTCCTCCTGTCGGGAGGTTTCAGCTCACCCAGCCTTTCCTGTGCCAGTCTGGCCTTGGTGGGATGTACTCTGACATGAGGAGCATGTGAACTTTTTAAGAGCTGTGCACAACTCAGAGCCAAAAGCTGAACACCTCCTCCACTAACATTTTCTTCAAGCTTTGACAACTAACAGTAAAGGAACAGGGTATCTGCTACACAGGCAATACCAAGCTGAGTCTGTGCTCTGTGCAGCTCTTACCCCTGTTTCACCATGCGCTCTGGGTATTTCTGAGGCATGGCAAAGAGTAGACTTGTTCTTTCTGTGAATTATTGATCTGTTTAACCTCTTGAAATATTTTTTTTGGGGGAGGGAGGGAATTTTCTATCAGAAAATGCTCTTTAGTTTTACATTTTAATAATTTTCAATGTTTCTTTGGGTTATTTCTTTTGCCCCAGCTTTCCAATTTCATTTCTTGTTAACACCATTTTGATGTTAAGTTCTCTTATAAAATATTATTTGTGTAAACGGTATATCAAGATTGTATTCAGAAATGACAATTTTTCAAAGTATTGCTACTGGGAAGCCTTTTTATGATGGTCCAGACAAATTGAGTGTGATTTTCTTTGCACAAAAAAGTTCAAAAATTTGGACATTCTGCCAGTTTAATAACTGCTGTTACTGGTGTACTGACCATAGGGAAACTGTCCAAGTACATAGGGAAATAGAAGAACCATTTACTGATAAATTACTGGTAGAAGCAAGGAACAAAGTTTGCTGAAAACAGTTTTTATGATCAAGTCAGGGAACTGACTGTGACTTTTACAGCTGATTTTGCCAAGTCAGACCGGGGTCTGCCTCAGCCTGGCCTTGTATTTGGGGTAAATTAATTTCTCTCCAGAAATCAGAAATGTTAAAAACAGAAAAAATCTTTACCAATGCAGCTGTGTCACCAAGTTGATAAATGTCATTTCAGCTTTTGAGAATATGGTGGTTGATCCTTACATTACTATCTGTATCTGATGCAAGGAATCTATGTTTTCCATATATATTTTTTTTAACATATATAAAAGGCTATCATAAGAAATAAAATTATGGAACAAAAATGTGTTAAAAAATTAGTATATAAAAGGCTAAGTCCGCTGCAGAAGAAAAATGAAGAATAAAAAATAAAAAGACTGTACTAAGCAAAGGGATTTGGAATGAAATACAGCCACACACAGCAAGAAAGGGTTTGGAAGTTTTCATGGGACTTGCTGGAAAATATACATTGCTTCTATGAGAAGATTTGGTTTATTAGTAAAACTCTGGGTAAAATTTCAGGATTTAAAAGAATACCAGTAAAGTGAAGACTGACATTAACCAGACCATACTATAAATACCACACAAAGAGACCAAACAAGCCCACTACTGAGGGGCATGCTTGACATTCTGTTTCACTGCTAGCCTGTAACAATAGGAAGAAACCTATTGTCTATGTAGAATTAGTTATGTTAAACAAGCTGCTTGAAATGCTATTGTTTAGGTCTGACAGCAGCTGCTTACTGTGGTTCCTGTTTATGCACCCTCAGCTGATGCAGCTCAGAGTCTGCGGCAGTGTGCCTGTAGCACACATACATTTTAAACTCATATTTGGCACATACAAGTCACTTTGCGTTGCTTTCCATAAATGCCTTTTCTTTTTGTTCTCATCAAGTGTTAAGCATAGCTCAGGATGCCATGCAATACAAGTTGCTCCTTTAAGGGGGGCATTTTCAGAAATTAACTTCTAAGAAGGTGAATTGTCTTATACCTGCAATTTAGTTGCATGTAAAACTGGAAGCAATTACCCTCTATGTATGACTGCAAATGTAAACCTGATTTCAGATTGCAGCATAAAATCTATATTAAAAAAAATTTAAATCAGTTCTTTTCTCAGTACCATTAGGAAGACATGATTTTTCTGAATGGCAGACACAAAGATATAGGAGCAAAATTCTTTAAGAATATATTATTTTTACCAGAAGACTGAATATCACTCTGATGAAGTGATTACCCATTGTTAATAAGTGTGCATTTTTTTAATGAACAGGACAGGTTATATTTCTGAAAGCTCTCTCTTCCATACCTTGAAAAATGCAGGCACCTACAACTGTTTCAGTTAGCAGTTGGTTTGTATTTTACTACCATAGTGGTGGATGTGCAAGCCTGGGGGATAACACAGCTAACATTAAATATATTTGCTATACCATTTACGTGAAGCCACTTAAACTTTTCAGAAGTGTGACCTGTAATATTTTACTAATACAAACTTTGTTCTTGCTGGTAATCATAAGATAATAATTCACTAAACAGCTAGAAGAGAGCTCAGCTCAGGCTCCACACAGACATATGTCAGAAATAGATTATAAAGTAAGAGGCAGAGAAAATTAAATTTTAACTCCCTCCCCTCATCCATAAACTCAAAAAACTCTCCAAAACAAACAAACATATCCTCAGCTGAGAGGAAGGCTAGAAATCAGTACTGAAAACTGGATTAGAAGGTTGGTTTCATAGTGACAGCAGGGAACAGAAAAAAACTTCCTATTATCAGTTGACTCAATGAAAGCATGAGCTCCTAAGCTGATGCAGAAAAAGCTTCTGCTAAAGTCAACAGGGCTGGACCCTTTAAAGTTCCTGAAGAGTTCACAATTCATATTAAATGAGTAACTGAATAACTGAAAATTAATACCAACACTTAGACTGTTCTCTTTAGTATAAAAGAAAGGAAATGTGAGACTAAATTCATAGAGATCCTATTTCTCCCAAATTATGCTAAGAAATGGAAATCTGTCTTCTTAACTCTAACACATATTTATGAGTTTACTAGCAGCAAATTGCAATAAATGTCATTTTATTATGCAGAATGTATTTGTAGCTCATTTCTATGCTTATAGTAAATTTGGGGCACAAGAATCAGGATTTAAACCCTAGTAGATTTTATGAATAAAGACTGCCGAATCGGGTTCTAAACGCTAAAAACTGACACAAAACAAAAGCGTCTTTTAGGTAAGTTTTCAGACTAGTATAGATAAGATTCACAAATTGGGGAAGTGTATAAGGTTTCTGGTAGGATAACATATGTTAATGTTTCCTTCTTAGATTAGCAAAAACAACCTTTATCTTGCCATAAGTTCTTTGTGATTTCTTTACAGTTGTAACAGTGACTGATAAACAAAAATGATTTATCAAGCAATATTATTTTTGGGGACAGGGAGACTTGGAAGTGAATGCCAGATTTGGTGCTTTGGAATCTGAAAGTAAGAAAGAATATACAGGTTGTTGTTTTGTTATTTGGATATTTCTTTTAATTCAGAGATAATCCATAGTATTCAGGTGACAATAATATGTTCCATTTAACACTGAACTTACATCAACATGCTGTTCAGTAACACTAGATATTCAGAATAAATTTTTGACTGTGATTAGAATATTAGCATTCTGAACATGACATTTAGTTGAATTTAAATTCATTAAAATAAAATTAAAAGGCCAGAGAGTTGGAATATCAAATCAAGAAAATTTAATAGCTTGAATCTGTTTATTTGCGTTCTTCTCTAAGTACTGTCTAAGATGACTGGATACCTCTGAGGATTTTTCAAATGAGAATGTTTACACACATAAATCAGAATATAAAATAAAAGTATAAATAAGAATAACCCTGAGAACTATATTACAGCACCATGCATTATTAAAAACAAGAGATACCAAAGAATTTTACAAAAAGAGGCTAGCATATTAAATCAGCTAAGGCATAGTAATGCATAGGAAAGGGGATTCACCCAGTCTTCTCAGGTAAATAAGCTGTACCTGCTGCATGTGATATAGCTTGCTTTATTCCAGCCCAGTACCAAAACACACAAAGCCTTACTGCTTTTCTTCTGGACTGAAGCGTGTTCAGCCAGAACAAGGCCAAGTTCTTATCATGATAATCCCCATGAGCTTAGGGCAAGGAGGTTTTGACCTATGTTTAATTAAAACTGCATTATAGTACTTAGACATCTGTTACATTTGTACATTGTGGGTCAAGGGCTTAGCTCAAGCTTCTCTTCTGAGATCTGTATGGCCACTGTTGATCCTTTTTTTCCCCCTGTTATTTATTAGCACTAAGCTATTACTTCCACGTCCAAGGAACTTTCCCCTGTCAGGGAGAGGAGTATGATCTGGTCCTTAATTTCTAGCATTTTGAGATTTGGAGAAGAATGTTTACAGAGAAACCTCCCCAAAACCTCCAAGAAGTTTATGAACTGCACTGTGCAAACTGTAATGGGGATGGATGCAAACTTCATCTTTAAGACTGACTCTTAGAACAATAGGGTAAATACCTAAGCATTGCAGTTGGCTGCATCACTGTATTGTCTTTAACTGAACACCTGCAAACAGCGGTTTTCCTCTATTTACATCATTCTTTGCTACTTCTATCTTTTATTTTCTATCATACATTTTGACAATTTCCTTCATTCTTCATCCATCCAAAACAACTTTATGCAACAAACTCAGCCCTCTTTAAATAAGCCTTTAGTTTCAATCATTGAGACTAACCTCATGACTAAAGATTGAGATGCACTCTTCCTTAACAAATAGCTATGACAGTTTAAGATTGCTCTATTTGTCCCTCTTAAATTATTTCTATCACATCTTTATTGACAGAAGATAATATCTGAATGGTCTGCAGCCACCTCAGAGAGAAGTCCTGCAGTCTGTAGGGGAAAATTGTGCTTTGGATCCATGTACAAAGTCTTATGTTGTATGTGAATATTTTGTTAAACTAGCTCCTCTCTGACAAATTTATTAGTGTTTCCATGGCTAAATTTCTTTCATTCCTTCCTCACCTTCCACTAACTGGATGACTGTTATGAGCAGCTGCTCATGTCAAACAAATGTCTAAGGAAAGATGTAACCTTTGTCCTTCCTCCATCCACAAAAGGTCTGGCCAAAGGCTCACCACCACCCCAGCAACGGAGGCAAACATAAGCCTCTTGACCTTAGACATGTCTTTGAAGTCAGATAATTGTCAGAGGGTACAGGTGTGCAAAAGCTCAAGATATTTACGGTCTGGGTCCAAAATTATGTTCTTGTCACTTACATTGTCTCGTGTTGGTTCTCAGTCAGAAACGCTGGCAATTTTGTGATATTAGTCCTTTTGTAAAAGAAATATGTTGATGTATATGTATATGATAGGAACTAAATGATATTGTGTGAACACAATTCTTTTAGGGAAAAAGAGGTCAGTTATCATCAAGTCCTTAATTCTGTTGTGTGTTGCCCTACTACCAGTTTAAACCTGGTAAGCCTCTTCCAAAAATTTGATGAAAACTAGACTATTTTTGGAAACACGTCAGTGAAACTAGTTTTCCATTTTCTAGCTATTGTTAGTGCATATAAGAACTTCAACTGATCACGCAGTGCGTTTTGACACTTGTGTCCTTATTGCCACCTGAAAATAAGAAAAAGAAAAATTTCCATTCCTATTCCAAGCGGTGCTGTATCTATGCTAAAATATCCTTCAAAATAACAATGAATGAAGGAACATCTATGCACATAAATAACTTTATTCTAGAAGCAATTTCATCTGTAAGGGTTTGGGTCAGAACTTTGATCTAACCTACAGGAGGATCAAACTCTACATCATGACAGAATTAGGTTAGGGATACTCTTCAGCAGCTTTTCCCCATGATTTTAGGAAAGTGGTGTATTCTGGCTCAGTGAAGACAAAATCTGAAAATTTCATAGTGTCAAGGTTTATATTCTAGAAGGATGTAAAAGCAAAGATATATAACATAATCAGATTGCTGAACAGCAAGTGTATTTATTTCAAAGTAAATAGCTTCTGCAAAATATTATTTATATAGTTTTTGCAAATTGGTTTGAAGTGTTGTTTAGACAATCTTATTATGTATAAAGATAAAAACTTCCATCAAGAAATTATGCAAAAGAAAATGGACACACCAGCTGGATAAATCTATCATACATTGGCAAAAAGCAACAAGCACTTTTAATTAGCTGAGTGAATGTAGTTTGCTGAATGCTGAAAGCACAGACTCACTAATATTAAAATGTGCCTAATTTTCTGTGAAAAAGTCCCATCTGAACAGCCCTGACCATAGTCAATCATACTAAAAGCCACTGGTGCTTTATTTGATTTACCAATATAAAATGCAAATGAGGTGATTAAGTGGAGTGGCAGACATAGTAGGGCCTCTTTCAAACCATCAAGTTAAATGCAAGCAGACAGCAAACTGGCTGTGCAAAGAAAATTTTAGCATATTCGTTTGATTAGTGCTACAAAAATTTAATTAGGTTGGCTAATTACTTGACAAATTGCTCTACACTAGAGAAAAGGCAGAGCATGTTTTATTTCTGCAAAAGCCCTGTGTGTATTTTAGCCCAAATGCTATCTGCCAATTTGCAAAAGCATTATTAAATGAATGAAAGATGGTACAACAGTCTCCAACAATGGCAAATTGTATAATGCATATAATTAGACAAGGCACACACCTCTATATCCATATGTCCATGATCCCTCATGTCTAAAAATATTTAACACAATATTTCTAGGAAAATACTGTCAAAACAGATTATTACAAGGCTGTCAGTTCTTCATAAGAAGAAATATATAGAAAATACTCTTTAGTTGAAAACACAGCTCATACAAAGCAGGGCCTCTTCACCCAAATGAACTCTATCAAATGCGGTAACAGGGATGCACTTTATCTGTACCTTGCTAAAGGGAAATAACATACACTGTTCAGTTAAGGGTTGTATCTCTATGTCTATTTATTCCTAAGCAAATCCAAGTACATTAGTTAACTGGGAAAGGAAAAAAGACAAACTTGGATGAATTTAACATTTTACAATTTTATTGCTGTGAATAGGTCACATATGAACAACATCAGGACTTTAGTGCAGAAGAACACATTTCTCTTCTTGTTTGTCTATTTGCATTCACATGCCATGAAAGCTGCCAATTTTTATTCAGGAGACTGCATTTGCTTTTGCTGGCATTCAATGTAACTAATCAGCCTCTACTGACTCAAACATCATGATAATATAAATAGATACCCACTTTATCTACTCAAGTGGAAAAAATAAGTATCATATTATATAAACATAATGCATTGCAATTGGCAATTAGATACGGCTTTTAACTCAGGTTAAAACAATATCTTAGGAAACCAAGATCTCTTTTAACAATCATACCTGTGCATGCAGGCATAAAATACTATTTCTTGCAATTAGCAATTCTCAACTTCTGTTCTACCGTGCCAATATAATTTTAAATGTACAGCCTTAATGAGATGTCAAACACCTTAAATCAAATATAATTTATTGTTACCTCAGAATAATTATTACTGTGTGTGATCAGGTTTCTTTCTAATACATTGTATGTTAAAAAAAAATTTGGTTCCTTAGCAGTTTGTTTGAATAATTGCTAAGCTCACATTAAATAAGAGGCTGCACAGGTTTTCTGATGATTTTTAAAGGAAAGTGTCCAAAGCTGGTATTTGAGTCTTTGTTTACGTTCTGATACTTCAAAATTCCTGATTTTCAGAGAATGATAGTCATTACTGCACTTACACCTCTTGTGACAAAAATTGAAAGACCTGAAATCCCTTTTGACTTTAAGAAGTCTTGTTTATAATGAAATAATCCAGGAAGAAGATGATAATAGAAGGTATCAATATAGCATAACAATTCTCAATCTTTTTTGAGACATTTTTTCATCATCATTTAGGTTCGTCTCCCCACAGGTGCACATAGTCACAGTCTGCAGCCAGCCCAAATCCTCTAAATTTCAAATTCACCTTTCAGATTCCATAAAGTGTGGCAATTTGTCCTCCCAACTCCATCCTACACTGAAAAGTTCTTGGTCTTTCTCACTATCCTCAAGAATTTTTGACCCAGCCATGTACATTGAATCACTGTAACTGAAGCATCTTTCCTGTAGAGGAGCTTCTATGAGAAAACTGGGAGAGGGGACAGAAAAATGACAGGACTGATGCCTGTATGGGGGAAGAGGTCAGAAGGGATTTGTGGGGCCTGCTCCTGTCCCCGAGGGCACATGCGCCAGCCTGTGTGACCCATGCAATGCCGTTGAGAAGCCCTGGATGGAGCCACCAAAGAAATAGCAGCCTCTGCAGCCAGCAGCAGAGGCATCAGAGGCAGGACTGTGTATGAAGAAAGCTTTCATTTTCATCTTTTTCCTTTGGGCTTAACTAGTTGGGGATATAATCAGAACAGTGCTTCCTTATTCTAAACTGACAAATGTGCCAGTACAAAACAAAACTCTAGCAAGTACAGTTTCCTGTCTGCTTGATTTACTTCTCATCATCACCTTTCTCTGTGTGAAACAGGGGAACAAACAAACCAGAAACTAAGAAGCTTAGATGTCTGAGAAGACATCTGATGCAGAAGGGAACATAAAAGATAACAAGCAGTTTTCCTATTCTGAAAAAAGAAATGCTTCTTAAACAAAATCACAGAAGTAGGAAACCAATTGTTGCTTAGAAGAGACAATCAGAAGCTGGACCTTGCTCAAGGCAAAATAGCTATTCATTTTTGTTACTGTTTGATTTTGTAAAGTAATATTTGAAACAATTTGCAATTGCTAGGGAGACACACAGCCCTGGAACTGACATTAATGAGATTAACAAAAGCTTTGGCTTACAAGCGAATAACATGGTACATGAATTTATGCCTTACAGTTGTTTTAAAACACTACCAATTTATCAAAAGACTATCTTTTAAGAAATTGTTGCATCACTGGATTATTTACAACCTATCCCTTGTTATAGGAAAAAGCTACTAGACTTGGTTTGGACACGTTCTTAGTTTCACATAGTCACTTAACTTCTTTTTTTACATGTTTTGTGTTTTATATTCTCTCATCAGTATTGGCTTCTTGTCTTGGAGGCAAGACGTTGGACTAAGCTGGCTTGCCATTCCATTCTTGTGTACATAGTATGGCAATAAGACCTAAGCAAAACAGTTGAAAAAGCCCCACTTTGTGTCCTGTAGGTCCTGGTCTGTTAAGGATGTGTTACTTTAGCTTTGGTGGAATGTCACTGTTATGCTACACATAGTTAAGATTTACATCCTAAAATTAAAATTTTGCTATAGGTTTCTGGAATCAAATTTTGGGTAACTACATGACATTGAACAGATGTCTTAGCTTTTCAAAGAAAAAATTCTTGGTTTAATTAATTTGCATTAAGCTTCACTAAACTAATATTTTAATCATCTCACTGTGTATCATTCTAGATAAAAGGTGATATGTGGGAAAGTAAGGTGTAACAATATGACAATTATTATTAAACGAGTAAAATTCCTGTATCTTGACTCACTTTTTCAGTCCTTTCTGTTTCTGCTCTTTTCTGACAATTGTGGTTTGTGTATTATTTTTTACTTCCTTACTTACGTATTTACATATAAATAATGGTGTTGAATCCTGAAAAGCAGTTTCAGCACATTGAATTCACGGCAGTAAAATCTGGTTCTAGACACACTTGTGTCTAGAACTCTCTAGAGTTCTTGGGAACTTGGGAACCTTGGGAAAGGCCATGCTAACAAAGGAACACCTGTACTGAGAATCTGAAGGGAAACAGAGAAGTTTAATGCTTTCATCATAAATAGCATACTCTAATCAGTCTGTCCTTTCATGTGAATTTGAAAATACTTTTTCCCTTAGAAGTACTTGTTAAAGATGATTATGCAAGAGCAAAACCACACAATGCTACTGCTGAAAATTGCCAATGGATTCTGAAGTGTTTCAAACAAGGACATATTAGATTGCCTATGCACTTGTAAATTATAATAACAGAGGACAGCAGGCTGATGAGAATAAACAAAAAGCTTCCTGAGCAATGCACTTAATAAAACACAATCATGAGCTAATTTTTCAGTGATGGTCTGTAGTCCATGCTTATGCCTGAGAAAATGCCTGTTTCCTTTTATTTCTCAATATTTCCTGAAGTATTAGTTACAGAGTAGTGTAAAATAATCAGAGTTTTTCATGATAATAGAATGATTTCATTTCAACTTCTAAATGTATTTTAGCTGTTTGAATGAATATTTATGATATTTGGAGTGACCATTTGCCCACCTTTGTAACAACAAAGAATTCTTTACGTGTGAACAAAAGTGGATTGTATTTCATGAAATACTCTGGTTTTACGTTTTGCACACTGTGATATCAGGTAGAAGCATATAAACAAGCTCTGAACATTAAATTACAAGCCACAGTTTGTTCCCCCTTTACATTGGCATGGATCTGACTAACTTTGTTGAGTACAATATATTTATTTTGGTTCAAGTCAAAGCAACTGGAAACAAAACTTTGGCTTAATACAACTATTTTTTTAACTACAGGGTTGATATTGTATGACTTGGGCACATAATTTCAATGTGTGTGTTGCAGATGATGCAGCAAACATAGGTGGCTTGCTTTCCCTTGAAGGAATTGATTGAGTCCTTGGAAACTTTGCATGTACTTGTCTATGATAAGCCTAATCTTCATACATACTATCTTACTAATTATTAGCACTAATTAGAAAGTATTACTAGTACTTTCATTAAAACCTTGTCTCTTTCCAAACCCAGACAAAATTTCTGGAATGAACATGCCACACCACAACCACATGTGTCAGGGCATGCAATTTAGTTCTCCTTGAGAGACTCATTTCAAAGTACTGATGATTTTGTCTGTCTTATGTGTAGGGATTTAATAGCAATTGCCGGTAGCTTCAAATCAAACTCTTTAGCTTATTTTAATCTCAGATAAAAAGTCATTATTCAGGTTATTTTTCCCAACTTGACCTTCTCAGCCTGATTGCATTTTAGCCTTCTACAAGGCTGCTATGGAAAAGTAAGCTTTTTTTTTTAAAAAAAAATACTCTGTTCTTAATCACAATATTCCATCTTAGAGGACACACAGGATAAACTTTTTTTAAGTTTATGACTGAATTCAAGGTCAGATTTTGAAGAAAGGAACATTGATATCTCATCTTAAAAGCAATGCAGACCTTTAGGTCCCGTGCTGGATCACTCACAATCCCTGCAGTTTGACTAAAACCCATGGGGATGGCCGAGCTCTATAAGACCTGAAGCTCTATAAGACCCCAAGAACCCACAAAGTTCTGCTTCTGCACGTGTCCAGATATCTGAGTTACAACAGTGCTGAGCAGCCAAGAGAAAGAGCTAAAGTTTTATTTATCTACTTGAAATCCTGAATTATTGACAGTAAATACATTGAGTACCAAATTACTCTGAGACATAAGAATGTTGTTTTGTGTTTTGAACGAACACACCATATGTGTGATGTGTGTAAGATACTGAAGTGCATGAAAGACAGTAAGTGATGTAAGCATTATTTGAAAAATTGTTGAGCATGTCTTAAAGAAGGTATATGCGTGTGTCTCTGTGTGTGTTTCCTGCGAAAACAAGAAGTTGATGGATTTGAAATGTAACAATTTGGTACATTAGTGTGATGTTGGTTTTTTTCCTTGAAGATGCTCAGAAGACTGAGGAACTGCTACGTTTTCTTTCAGCTAGTAGAAGATGATGGGTGCAAGACAACAAAACAGGGATGCAGTGAAACAAACTGAAAATAAAAAAAGCTTTTGTGCAAGCACAGTTTAGTCACTGCCGGAGTTAAACCAAAGACATGGTCAGGATACAATGGTGAAGATCAGAAGAGTCATCTGCCTGTAAAACTGAGAAGGGAATTGTGGTAGAATAAGGAACATAACATTCTTGGATCATTCAGTGTGTTCCTTTGCTTCCTTGCACAGCTTCTACCCTTTTCTTCCTTACAATTCTTTTCCCTGACTTAACGATCAGCTTAAACAAAGAAGTGGTGTGATGTAAAGAGGAAAGCAGAGAGGTCTGTACCCTGCATATTGTACTGTCTGTTGGTGATAGCAGTATCTTGGGAAGTAGGAGGCTGTAGGGGTGGCTGTGGCAAGGTGTGGTCAGTAGGGTGCTGCAGGGGTGGTGTCTGTGGGAAGAGGTCGGGGCTGTCCCATGCTGGACACAGATGGTTCCAGTTGGCTCCAAAGGGCCCACCACAGCACACAACTGAGCCCCACAGCCATGTATGTGGTGCCCCTCGCAAAACACACTTAAGAAAGGGCAAAAATGCCAGACAGGCAGAGAAGTGAGGAAAAAAAAAGGTGAGAAACAACCCTGAAAACAGAAAAGTCAGTGATGCAGGAGGGACACACAGTGCCTCAGACACCAGAGCAGATAGCCCCCTGCAGCCCGTGGAAACACTATGCTGGATGAGGGGAAAAGTGTGAGGAGGAAGGACTGGCAGACAGGAGCTGTTATGGACTGGCCACAAGTCCCATTCCTCACCCCCTGCACCACTCATTGAGGGGAGGTAGAGGAGTTGGGAATGAAGGAGTGAAGTTGAGCCTGCAAAAAAGCGTGGGAGTTGGGGGGAAGGTGGATTTTTAAATACTTGTCTTAATTTCTTACCATCCAGATCTATTTTAACTGGCAATAAATTTAATTAGTTTGCCCTCAGTTGAGCCTGTTTTGCCCATGATGGGAACTGGTAAGTGATCTCCCTGACTTTACCAAAACCCAAGAGCTTTTTAATCTTATTTTCTCTCCCTGTCCCGCTGAGGAGGAGGGGCACTGCGAGAGTGGCTGGGTGGGTGGTTGGCCGTTAGCCAAGGTTAACCTGCCATTTAGGTAACCCTGCCACAAATATAAATCTACTGAGGCTCATGAGGATCTGGAACAACATATCACTGCTCCTGCTTGACTACAAAACTGTAACATAGAAATTAAACCATAGCATATTTAATTGAAGCCATTAAAATGAGTGCGTTTAGCAAAAGATCTGAACATCATGTTTTTGGTTGGATTTGGTCAACTCAGCACACAAATACTCTGTAGCAAATCTTAAACCCTGAAAAAATACATGTATCTGTAAAGGTAAATTAATAATTTACCTGAATTTAGGCTTCTGCATTCCGCTTATATGGTACCTAAATGGTGTGATGAATGTCTGCCCTCCAGCACTGCACAGTCCCTGCCATCCTGAAAATGCTATTAAAAGAATGCTGTGCTGGGGTAAGAAGGGTAGAGGGTGTACAGGAAGGGCTGCAGCATCTCCGTGGTCTCAAACACACTAACCCCACTGCCGAGAATCCTGTGGGCTGTAGCTCTGGCTGTTGCCCTCCCCTGCCATCTCCCTCCTGCACTGCTGCTACGGGTAGCTCTGCTGCTTTTACTCCAGAGTCTGTTGTATAGATGACTGGCATTAGGCAGTGAAATTATTTCTAATGTGTTTTATTCTCCTCTAGCTAAACCCCTAATCTGGCTTTCTCCAGAATGGACTGGAAGTACACAGTGCCCGAACTACCTTGTGATTTTGTGCTGTAAGAAACCTGGGCAAGTGCCAGACATTTTACTGTTCATCCTGCGCCTTACTTTCTTGGGCGAAGTAGCTGGGAACTGTTCCCTGCAGGACCTGATGCATCTGACACAATAAAAAAAGTCTTTCTTCTCTTTACGTCCCTCCCAGTGAAAGACCATTTCATGTTAAGTGATGCCTTGCTATTAAAAATACTAATTGATACAAACTAGGTTCTTTAATTAAAACAGAAAATTGAAAAATAATGTCTTGAGGCTTTTTTTTACAGTTGAAAAGAAATAGCTGAGATAGCTGGAGAAGAGGCAAAAAAGGTTAGCCTTATCCAACTGTTTAAGTGACTCTTGATTAGTGACTGGAGGCCTCTACCTATTAAATTGTAGTTTGAAATGTAATAGAAGAAAATCTATAAAAGTGACTTTTGTGTTGTATCTATACACATTGTGTAAAGATGCAGAAAGCTTTGTTCACTTCACCTCTGTAATCTAAGTGAAAGTGTCTTATCCATAACATTGACATTCAGTGTGGGTGGTGTAATACTATCCAAGGCTATTTGAGGACCCCAAAGGTACACTGGTACTTTTGACGTTGTAGTCTTGTAAATTCTGAACTACTAATGAATGACTGAACCTACTTCAAAGATGCTAACTATTTATGTATTAGAGCACTGAGGGTGATTTCATGTGTAGCTGAAAAGTGTTTTGGCCCTGAAATCATTATGGGGCTGCCCAAAACGTAGTGGACTGACACCTGCTGAAATGAACAGAAATGAAGTTCCAGCTAACTATTCCTCATCAAGGAGAGACTGAAAGCACCTGGCTAATCAAACATTATCTTAATGATTTTACCAGCCAGTGTTTATTCTAGTGATTATGGTCACTCCTGTTGGGCTTTCATAAGGAAAAGAAGCCATTTTAAGTAGGAAATTCATAGCCACTTGCAGCTGCATATGGACATGGATATGGTTCCTAATCTGGAGGAAGAACACAAAAGGTGTTATTCTGGTAAAAATGTAAAAAGGGCTGTTGTATTCTTTCTGAGCTGCAGGGACAAAGATATTACCAGAGAATCCACTTTACCTGGAGCAGTAGGGATCTCTGGCCAGACGTACACTCTTAAAGGAGATATATGTCCATACATCACATGTGGACATGTTTCTTGAAGTACAAAACCACTGGTTCAGTCATAGTTGTTTAGTGTCCAGCACTTCAGAAAATCAGGGAACTTATTTTGCTGCTCAGACAGGATTTTAAGACCTAATGTTGTCACTCATTTATTCATTCTCCCATTCTTGAACCTGATGAGAGTGATCAAGTACACAAGGCTTTTACACACCAATGCATAAGCAAATTTAGAAACATAATTGGGATCCCTTATGTAACCATTTCCTTCTGAGAGGCAGACTCCTCTGTTA
This sequence comes from Cariama cristata, assembly GCF_000690535.1. NCBI lineage: Eukaryota > Metazoa > Chordata > Aves > Cariamiformes > Cariamidae > Cariama > Cariama cristata. The sequence continues at coordinate 22,007 of NW_009625701.1, read as the reverse complement.
GTCTATGTTCTCTGTCATATGATGGGTGAGGCACTCCCACACTGAATCACAATGGTTGGAAGAAAAGGAACAAATTTCTTGTGGACGAGATAGTCTACCCAAAAGTCAAATCTGGGGAAAGTATCTAACTTTAACTTTCCTGGTGCCCGGTGAGTTTGGGTTGTTGTTGTATTAATTGAAAAATTAATATTTCTACTTTGGCACACTGGAAGGTGTCAAGGTCACTTGTTCCACCTCACATACAAACAACATTTTAGCAGCTTTACCAAAAAAACTATTTCTTTGTGAAAATTTTACATTGTGGAGAAAATGCATTTTCCATTGAAACAGAAACTGGAAATATACCAAAAACTTCATTTTTCAACCAAACCCCAAGTATTTGCACATATGTTTTCTAACTGTGTATCTGTTACATATCCTATGTCCACACACAGAGATCTTGAAATTGTTCACAAACAGTACTGACCTTTGAACCCTATATTTCTTCTAATGACACATGCCGTCTCCCTATAAATTGGTAGGTAAAGTCAGATACCTTTGTGAGATGATTTTGATTTCAGGTGAGTTAAGTTGCTCTTGAGTTGACTATCTCTTTCCATTGACTCCAAGAGATTTACACCCCTGCATAAGGCATGCAAAATTAGCTGGGATAAATCCACATCAACATCCCATAAATTTATCCCCATTTGTTCAGTTCTGTAACTCAGGAAGATAATAAGTTCTTCCATGCCTGACCGTTAGCTTCTTTTAGAGACATACAACTCATCCTGGGTCAGAGAATTCACACTGTAAGGATTTCAAAATTTCCAGTACAGAAAGTTTGTGATTTCATAGTTTTATTTCATAGTGTCAAGAATTCGAATGACCTTTACATATATTTAAATTCCCATAGATATGTTTAGATAATTTTCTAAAAGCAGATTGACCAAATATTTAGATGGAATGACAGACTGGCTTTTAATGCCGAACACTTTCAAAGTCGCTGCACTTTTAAAGAGCTTTATTAAAAGTATGTCTTCATCCAAACCCCCCTATTTAAAAAAAATATAGCTGAATTAGTTTCTTTTTTCTCCTGCCAATTATTTTTCTGGGGGGTCACAGGGCTGAAAAAATCTCTGACAGGAATAGTATTTTCTTTATTGAGGTAAACCTAATAGATGAATTTATCTGGCCATGAAGGCTGTTCTTTTTAGAGTGCTTTGAAAGCATAAGCAGAAGAAAGAATGCTCGAAAGAGCCTGAAAATTGATTTACATTTTTAGAACAAAGAAACAAATGAAAATGTGACTATTGTCTTTATCTTCACTGTTATTGTATGTGGTATCCTTCTATAATCTTTTCTTGTAATGATACTTAATAGCTGCCTTCGAGATATTAATGGAAATTGTCACAGGCAAGGGAGATATTACTGCATCTAATGAAGCAAAGTAGGACTAAAAGGAAGAAAAGAACAATAAGTAAAATCTGAACAAATAAAAGAATTTAACTTATTTCTGAAATTTAACCCGCTACATGGTTAATTGCCATAAAATCAAAATAAGTGAAAGCAGTTACTGTTCAACATATTAGTACATTCTTCATGAAAGCTTACAGAGCATTTACAGTACATAGATTTTGGATGTAAAAATTTAAGTGTATCTGATTTATCAGCCCTTAGCACACCAGTATAACAATACTACTATAAAATATGTCCAGTTTTTTAATAAACTATACTAAGTGGATTTCTGCTGACAGAAGATTGTGCATGCTTCAAATCACTCGTAACTAGGAAGATGAATAAAACCAGTATTTTATAAGGGGAAAATATAATTTTGATAGAAAATACAACTCTCCAAGTGCCAAAATACAAACATGGGCATCACATTTGAACATATTTCTCACTATCTCTCAATTCATCTGAAATCTAGAAGCATGGCTAATGCATTTCAAGCATTTGTCCTAGGCAGTTAAACACAAGAAGCATGTGAAAGGAGGCTGTAAAATATAAATGAATGAATGACTTAATAAATACATTAGCATTTTTGATCAAATTTTCAACTATGTTCATGTTTTGGTAATGGAACAGTCAGTGAAAGATGAACAGAAAATATCATCCAAATAGAAGCTATGTAACATGGCAAATAGTTTGCCCAATACTTGTTTGTCTGACCCAGAGAAATAGAAATTTTTAGAACATTAACTGTTCCATTTTAATTAGAATGTGTTTTATTTAAACTACATTTTAAAGTAGACCTAAAGAATTTTAGTTAAAAAATAAATAAATGAAAATTGCATTAAATCTGCATGAAACCCTACCTTTGTTACAATTGACTTGAATAATTTCAATTAATGGAAAAATATATTGAATCTATGGAATAGCATATGTTTTGCCATAGTTTTGAAGACATTATTGACTAAATCCATGAGAAAACACTTGTTGAAATGATAAATCTACTTCTGGAAACAATAGCCATTTCTGTAGATAAATATAGGTATTTTTAAAATTCTGTTATTCAGTGTTTGCAATTAAATAGTTCAGAAATGTATGGGAAGTCAAAAAAAAAAATAAAATCAAAACCCTAAACCCAAGGAAAGCTGTTTTTCTTTTTTTAACCTGTGAAGTGGTTACGGAACAATGAGATCTACTATGTTTGGAAATTGAAATTACACTGATTAGAAATAATAGATGGAACTTCACTAAAACTGGTTCCTTTGTTTTACATGCAAACAGGAAACATGCTTACCAAGCTTCATGTGTACGTAATGAAGCTTTATACAACTAAAAATGTCATAAAATGTGATCTTTGTGTGTTTTAATTGAATTTTAATTTTCATCCAACAGGAATTTTACAATATCAGAAGTTAAAACCCATTATTTAGCCACTAGAAAAGAAAATTATCATGTGCCTTTCTGACAAGAAAAATGAACTTACTGAATTTTATTTATTGAATTTGCTGGCTGTTCAAATTCATATACTTAGACATAATATATCCATGTAAAGTTAAAGAAACGTCAAACTTGGTGTGAGAGCTATAATTATGAGACTTACTAGCTGCTAACGTCAAGAAACAGAAATATAAATCTGAAGAACAAAGGTTCTAATATCATGTAATGAACAGTTATCTACTCCTGCTGCCACTATATTTGTACATACGAACATAGACAACTTTCAGAGGCAGATGAGAATGCAGTTGGTTAGGCATGATCAGGAAGAACAAAAGTTCAAGAGAATAAATGAAGATAAAAAAGACTGAAATCATATCATAAGTTTCGAGATTCCCTGATTATTTATTCAAAATATTATTAAAATTATTGACTAAATTTACCTTGATTTAAACATATACTCAGCAATGCAGCTACTGAAATACTTCTAATGACTGTGCCTGGAGGTGATCTAGGATTGAAGTGAATAAAATAGCAATGCACTTCCTTTTACATGATATCCATTTGCTGATTTGTTCTAGGAGAAAAGCACAGAGTTTGGCCATTTGTATGCAGTACTCTTAGATAAACCGTCCCATATATTGCTGTACATAACTCTGAGATTTCTGCGAGAAATCTTAAGGGATATGCATGAAGTGTGGACAGGAAAACCTTAGGAAGCATTTATTATGTCTGGGGTATTGATACACAAGTTTGGATGAAAAATCAAAATCTCAACTGCTTTATAAACCAAAATCTGGGAAAAAAAAGAAAAAAGAGAACCTGAGCAATCACTCTTCTTTGCGCCAACTTCAATTTTTTCAGTTTTTCCTGACTTTTAGTCAAGACATTTTCTGCAATTGTTTCCCACATAATGTTTAAAGTCAGTAGATTTTAAAAAACAGATACCCCAAGCCTGTACTCAGAAAATTCCTGAGACATTCTAGTAAGCATGCATTATAATTTGTACCTGAAATTTGTAGCAAGCTAACATTCTCTGTGTAAAGATGACGAATTGTGAACCCAGTGGTCTTGACACCAGTGTTCCATTTAAATCACCTGCGCTATCACAGAGGAAAGAAAATACATCTTCCGAGTCTTTGGGAGGAGGTATTTGCTGAGTCTAAAATAAGTTACAGAACATTCCCTTCATTTTCAGACTGTTAAAGCTCATCCATGGTTTAAGTAAGAATACTTTTTCTTTTCAATTGTGCACATTACAAACAGAGATTAGTGGCCTTTCACTTCAGAGCTGTCAGAGTTAAAGTGACATGAAGCTATTAACATTCTGTTTTAAGTGGCCAGAAGCTTCCTCTGGGCCTTTTTCATCAAAAGGCCACTAAAACCCTTAGTTTGCACTGTTTTCATGAAGATCACCCATCCCCTTTTCAGTTGGATTGGGCACTGGCACTGAGTATCCCAATTATTAATGCTCGTGCAGCTGCCAGATATTTTATACTTCAAGAAGTCAGATTATCCCATATAAACTATTCCATGATATTGCATGTGGAATACTTTGAATACAATAATCAGAAGCTATCAATCAGATCTATGAGATGATCAGTTATAAAAGGAGAGGAGTTTTAGCCATACAACATTCCTGTTGGATTTATATTTCATTACCTCAATAGGGCAGCAAAAATATATTGTAAGTACATGTATCTAAATACCAAACAAAATTCAAACACTAAGAGGAAAGATGGACAGGAATCTGGAAAAAGATTAAGCAAGGAAACATATGTTGTGTTTATTCTTTTGTATCTTATTACTTTTTACCTCCTCAGTACTACATGGTCTCATATCTGTTATTATGATCCCTGAGAAAATGAAGACATCTTTCATTTACAAAGTTTTACAGGACAGCCTTCAGAATTTCTGACAACTACTTCAGTATATCCTAAAATGGATAAAATTCAACCTGTCTCAAAATTTCCTGTTTTGTAGTAAGCACAAACAACTACTCATGTATTATAGAGACCTAAAAAAAGAGCAAATAGCCTCCTAGATGTATGGAATAGAAAATTGTGCAAACTCTGATAGGGAGAATTTTCACTGCTGTGAGGATGCGAGATGAAATTTTTGGTTCCCTTAATACATTAGAAGTTTTCATATCAACTTTAGGTAGCACCTCACCAAGTTTTATGAGTTGGATATTAAATACTGATTCCTTTAGATATAAACCTGAGGGATCACATCCATATACATATCCTTCTCCACTCTTTTTCTTGCTATTTTTTTACTTCTTATTTCACTCATTTCTTTCCTACTTTGAATAAGATTCCTCTTTCCTTTCTTAAAATTGTATAACAAGTCTTTCAATGTTGCTATGTTTTTTTAACAGCTCTCATAAATGCTTTTAAAGCCATGTTGTTTTGCTATGGTGTTTTCCCTTCCAGTAGAGCTAAAGACTGTGCTTTTAAAAGGCTTAAAAATGTCAAAGAAACAGTAACTTCGTGTATTGGCTTGTATATAACATTACTGTGAGGACATAGTAACATCTGCAACAGTAGTCCTGGTGAGAAAATACTGCTGGTTTGTTCGGGTATTTTTGTTTGGTTGGTTGGTTTTATTGTTGTTGTTGTTTTGTTTTGTTTAATTATTATTAAAAACTAAACTGTACTTTTCAACTTGCTGAAGCAGCATTTCACGACCCTCCCCCATTCACGAAATTATGGTTTTTGGTTACTTGCAAGCAGCAGATTTTATTGACCTAGAGTTGTTGATCAGAATCTTGATTTTCCAATATCTTCCGATGCTGGATGTATCAGTAAACAGTCTATTACTTTCAAGTTGCCTTTAAAAAATAGACAAAGTCTGAAGATATCTTTATAAAGTAGAAACAAGCACACAATTGGAGGCTAGTCTCTAAAACTGAAAACTCTTCAAATGCAAAGAACTTGAATATTATCTGCAGAAATAATAATGATAGTTTTCTGTGCTTATGCGGTACTTTTTTGAAGAGCTGGAAAAATCAATTCTACTGAATTTAACAGGGGTAGACAAATCTATTCTATCTCGTTAATTCACCTCTAAGAAGGTTTTATCACACTTACTTTACAAACCAGGAGACAAAGATAGAGATGAAAGCTCAACAGAAGAACTGAGATTAAAACTCCGCCCTTAACATCGATAGACCACACCAATGAATGGAATTGGATATTGCAAAGTAATATCTTGATATATTTGTAAAATTAAAAAAAAAAGGTAGTCAAAACAAGATTGTGAAAAAGCAAAACCGGTGACCCCCTTGCTAAGGATTACACAGAACTTATCGTTTTAAATGAAAGAGATCCAAGTTTTTTATATACCCCTAAACTACTTTTATAATTTAGTTTCACTAACATTGGGATAAAGTTTTAAGATTATTTTACATTATTTCAAATATATTTTAAACTTAAAGACACTGTGAATAAAAATAAAGTCATATAATTGGAAGTTAAAAAAACCCACCTCCCGTAAACCTCTTGGGTTGGTTTAACTGAAGCAGAAGAGATATCCAGGTACAGCAGGGTATGATTCTCATGAAATCTCAAGAGTCAGAATCAGAATGAGATTCACTCCTTGTAAAAGTATAGGGAAAGAAGGAAAAAAAAAACTCTCTCTGTAAATTCTCATCTCTGATTACATTAAAAAAAAAATAAAAGAGGAAAGCACGGTGCATGTCGCACAGTACTGAGCACTACCTGAGAGCTGCGCTTTCCTGCACATGGCCTCATTCTACATGTAGTGAAATCAGTAACAAGGGCTCTCCTTGACTTGAGTGGATTCAAGACTGAATTTATTGGCGTTGAGCCCAACAGGCATTATTGAAACTGTAAGAGCAAGGCCAGAGACTCCAGTGGGAGTCCATGCATTGACCGAAGCATGTCCTTAAGCAGGTATCTGAGTCCCATAAAGTCAACAGATTTAAATATGTACTTTAAGCTGAGAATATGCTTTGTTGAATCTTGGCCTTTGGCAATTATTTGAGACATCAAGTTTTACTTACTTTATGACTAAGCTGCTAAAACCTTTGGAAAAAAAGATATATAGTAATGGCAGGGGTAATTTTTATTGATGTTTTTACATGAAAAAAGAATTCCTGAAAGTATTATTAATTAATGAAATGACAAGAGTATGCTTAGTTTCTTCTTAGTACAGATTTGTTCTTGTTGTTCCTGGAAACACTGCTGTATGAAGTCAATTCAAAACTGCTATTTAAAAAGAAAAAAAAGAAAACAAGCTTCTTAGATGTAAATTGGCGGTGCTCATAAAGCTATAGTTCTAGAGATCACTGTTCTGGAACAGATGAAGTGTATCCCCTTGCAGAAACCTGAAAAGCTGAGGACTTTGTTTTGCAGAAATTGGAGAAAAAAAAAGTTTCTTTAAGTATGGTTAGTGCAACTATGAAAGAATTTCAGGAAATTTGGCACTTTATAATTGTCCTAACGTTAACTGGATTTGCTAGATATTCGGGATCTCATAAAACTAGAACCCTTATGAAGGCGAGTTGCAGTGATTCAGAAACTTCATTTAAAATATCTGTTGTAGAAGAATTTATACAGACAGGTTTGTAGAGGTGTATAGATACCTGTAGATGTAGATATATACTGATTTGCAGCAATATACATACTGATTTTTATTTTAGATATAATTTAGAATAAGATAATGGTCCTTACTTTGGTACAAAAGATTGAATTGTTCATTCTCAATGTCTTGACTAGTAGATTTATGCGTTTAGTCTGTTCACAAGAACTTGCAAACTGATCTTCAGTTCCATTAATGTGATGTTAAATGTAAAGACTGAACAATCCACCTAATTTGCTTTTTTTTAATTAAAAACCCCCTAAACTTAATTATTAAATGACCCTCACTATTAAGTAAAAAAATTAATCTTAATAAGTTTGTTGAGATGTATAAATATGGATATAAATAACCTATTGTTCTTATTTTTGAACTGAATTAACAAATACTTTCCCAAACTCCTCTGGCTTCATAAAGTACAAATTTCCTTAATTTGCTTAAAATTACTTCTGGTCATTCTTTTTTTTGAATTACATGCATTTTAAGGATTTTCTAGGGGACTCCTAGGAACATAACTTGATTGTTAGCTTGAAAGTGAGAGGAGATTATTTTTCTTTGTTTCACAGTGTTCTTTCTTTACTAAGTCATGCTGTTTATTGTCCCCATGAAGAGACATAATGATTTGCTTAAAACAGAGCATACACTAATCCTTTTTCCTACAGTATCCTTAAGTAATTTATAAGTGCTTATTTCAAACTGAGGAGTTTGACAGTGCCCCTAGTGAATCTTGATATACACGTCTTAGAATTCATACACAAATGATACTGCATGAAATATTCATTAGGAATACTCTAAATTATGTACCAAACAACGAGGGTACTGTTGTTGTCACACTTTTCATCTGGTAAATATCCCAGAGGGCACAATGAATTCACTTATATCTCACAAAGAGTTTCCCAACATGTTTCAATTATTTATCTTATGGTTACAATCCTCCATGTGCACAGGCATGTTTTTGTTTTTCAGGCTTTTCTGAAACACACCCATATCTTCAACACTGCAGTAAAATAGATAAAACCTATAAAGAAAGGCATTAGCTTGTATTTTACTTTAGTTAAGTATATTTCAAAGCAGCTTCTGTGTTTAGACTTCATTGAGGAGATCTGGTCACAGCATAAACAGATGAGACTTCAAGAGGAGACAGTTAAGTGTTTTTAAAAACTCCAGAAGATTTCCCATTAATTTAAACTGAAGCACACTAGCAGGAGAATACAGGAAAATGGATGTCTACCACATTTAGAACAGACAGGCATCATATAATGACAAGAAGCAACAGGTCTATCATATGATGAGATGAATGGTGTCATTTGTAACTTCTTAAAAGGCAGATGAGGAACACATGGTACTTCCTTGACACATGATGCCAAGTGACACTTATCACTTAAAGTAAGCAGCAAGAAATCTCAGACATAATAGATCCATTTGGAAAGTACACCACACGATGCTAACTTCTTACAAATATTTAACATCTTCTGACATGTCACATTCCATTATTCAATAATATAAACTAACATGATCTTGTTTTTTTAAAGTAAATTTAATAGAAACCTAAATTCTTCTACCCACACTTTTCAGTGCCTTAAGCTACTTTTCAAGTAGAAATGGCTTGCAGTTTAATTACTGAGGCATTGAAGATCCCATACAATGGAAGTGAGAAGGACTAAGCTGTGGAGGTGCAGTGAGAAACAGCTTTTCTAATGTACATTTCTCTTAACCCAATGCTATGGTTATTCACAAATAATGTGCAGGTGAAGGTAGGAGGCCAGGTTTGAACCCACCTGGGCTGATGACAATGCTAGGGAGAGAAGGTGGAGTATGACACTATGGCACTAGCAAGAAAACTCTGTTTTCACTTTCTCGTTTATCAGAGGTTTCAGGGGAAATGCTGGCTTAAACGGGTCCCCCTTCACTCTGCTTAGGCACCACCACCACTGCTCCACAGCTGCTTGTCCCCTCAACTGGCTGATACAACTGTCACGATGTTGTGTAGTAACCACTTCAGCGTTTTTAAAAAAAACTCTTATTTCCAGTGAAGGGGCAGGGCATGCCTAACCAGGAGCATCTTACTGATGCAACGCCTAGAACAGAACTTTGGGCACCAAAGCTGAGGTGAAGAAGCAGAATGGGGCTGCTGGAGGCAGTGAAGTGGGAGGTGGGTTTCACTGCCAAGCTTGCATGGAGACTGCATGCAGAATGTATGTAATTCTCTGATTTTACCGAAAGTTACTACTTCTTGCTAGGCAATAAGACCATCACTTTGAAAGATTTTATATATCCACAGGTATTAGTGACAAATTTTGACAATTTTGGAGAAAATCACACCTTTCAATATTGAAAGCAATGAAAATAAATCTTGCTTACATAATTTACCCTTTTATAATTCCAACAGCATGGTAGAGTAGAGTTGCTTTGATAAATGAAAACTCCACCCATGCAAAAAAACTTAATTCTTGTGTTTTTAAGAATGTGGCTTTTCCTTCTCCTTTTGTGATGTGCTCTAAGAACAAAAAGTCTAGATTTTGTATTGTTATTTTCTTTATTTTATCATAACTACCAGTGCTTAAAACTAATACAAAAAATCGAACCAATTAATTTTATTGCTGTGGCTAACTCTTGAGATAGTTTTAAAAGCACTAGTCACAAATAGAACACTATTGAACAGGGTGCTGCAGAAACATGTAACAAAAATTATTATTAACAAAGAAACTGAAAAAAAGTCTACAGAAACTGTAGTTAACATAATCTTTATTTTAAAAAGCTAAAAAAAAAAAAAGATGTATCTGTGTGACTGTTAACCTTTTTTATTTGCAGATTCTTGAACATTTCCATATCCCTAAAGAAAATCACACATACAAACTTCTTTTATTAGTCACCTTTTGTGGACGTTTTAAAGTAATACATTGACAGAGAAAAAAGTTGAAAACTTTGAGTTTAGTAACATTGATATTTTCTTTTGAAACAATTTTAATACTGAATAAAATATATGTTTAGCAGCACAAGACATACACTCCTGACCTTTCTGCAAACAGAAGACAGATAACACACTATTTGTTTCTAAGATATAGTTAGAACAATAAACCTGTTTTTAATAACAAGCAGTTCAGATTTACAGACTTTCTCTTTCAAATGCTACTTTAGCTCTCACTCTTTATCCCTGTTAGAAAAAGGAGATGCCTCAGGACAAGTGATATATAAAAGGTTTCGCTGTCTCTTTCTCTTACTGTCTCCCCCTTTTCAAAAGTAATTACTCCCTCTCATAGAGTCCTAGGCAAAGCACCTTGGCATTGTGTTTACCAGAAAGGGGGGGAAAAACCCAGCAACTATCAATACATGCTATCAAATTTCAGTTGGACTAGAAGGTTCCCTTTTATGTAACACTTTACTGCCTAACAGATGTTATGGCTATGGACCAGTTTGTCTAAGTTTAAGGTTAAGGCTATGCTAGAACATGACACTTTTCCTCTTATAAATCTATTTTCTAGAATAGTAAAACCTGCAAAAATAAGAGTGTAATGTTGTTGGCAAGTGTTTCTCTCACGTAAAACAATGGGAAGAACAAAATTGTGTGGTTTTATTCTTAAAAGGAAACAGCTAATTATCTAACATTAGATGAGGTTTGTGGGTATGTGCACACAAAATTATTTATAAACCCTCTGCTGTAAACTCCATTGGCTCTTAGCAGCAAATGACAAAGGATTCAGACTTCTGGGCTCTGTAATCATTTCTGTCACTAATTTCTTACAAAACTTGGAGGTGAACAGTTTGAGATCTAAGGTGTTTAAATCAGTATTTAGTCCAGTGGCCAGTGCTTTTTTCTTGTGTCAGAGGTCATGCTGGTTTACAGAGCTCACTTGTAGCCTCTGGAGGAGCCCTAAACAGCATGTATGTTGGGCAGCTTCTGGCTGCTCTTACTTTATTTTGGTGACAAGTGTCACCTTAAGCAGTCCCTGCTGCCGTTCATTTCTGCTCCCGTCTTGCCCCTCCTTTCAGCAGGGATTAAATGTTTGCGTATTTGCACAGCAGATCAGCAGACTGGTTGAGTTGTTGGTTTTGGTTTCTGTTTCTGTAGTTTCCCAGTGGCCTTCTCCACAAACACAGCTGCAGCCACCATCACTCAGAAGTACAGTGAGTCATGGTGCTCAGGATAACTGCTGAATAGTTAAAGCAGTTGAGTGCAAAATTTCATTTTTTATGGAAAGTGTCATACCACAGGCCCATAAAATAATTCTTCTCTCCATTGTCATTGGGGCATTTCCCAGCCCATCAGGGTTATGAGACTGAAGATGACAAGTAATGTATTTATTCTGAATATGTTAATTTTGTTCCCTTAAAATCTATTTTTACATAAGCATATTTTGGAAATTAATACTTACTGAATTTTATTTTATTTTATTTTATTTTATTTTACTTTATTTTTGGAACAATGAAATTTAAGAACTATGAAAACAGCTACAATCAAGAGTCCATGGTAAAAGGATCTGCTGCTTTCACACATCCTTGGGCCCAGCCTTGTACTTATTATTGAATGAAATTCCCCATGGTGTAGGACGAAACTCTTTAATGTCAACAAAGCTAACCCGTCCAATATTTTTTCAGATGAAATGTCTGGCTTCTCAAAATCAACTGATTTCATTTCTTAAACAAAAACAACTGCTTCCTTCACCTGATTTCAAGAGGAACTTTGCCAGCAAACAGCCTGCAAAAGCGGCCCCATTATGTCTACCCTCCCTTGAATGATTGCTGCTTAGCAGTTTCGCTTAAGAAAACTGTGCATAATCCAAGTTAGACAATGGGAAAAACAATGAATATGAATGACTCTGGAATCTCTGAGCTCCTTTGTTATGCTGCCACCAATGTACACAAGAAAGGAGCTATATATGGGTCCGTATGAGGTGATCAAAACATTAACCAGACATTGTAACCGTTTTTCAATATTCTCAGCCCCGAGTGTGTGTTTGAAAGAAACGTGCTACTTGGAGCACAGCCATTTTTTTAGTGTGCACGGCCTGTATCTTTGCTTACTCATGGTGGTGGTGGTGACAGAAGTGCTGATGCCGATCCCAGAAGCAGCGCTAGAAATACCTCCCTCTCCCTTCCTTGCATTCAAAGCTAATCCAGAGCCCTGTGAAAGAAAGATGTGTAACTTTATAGCAGCTTGTCCAGAAACTAGCAGTCAAATGCGTAACTTTATGGTTGACTTTCCTAAAAGTACACTTTAAATGATAATTAAGTCATAAATATTTGAAGGCGAGGTTGTGATACCCTTCCACGCTGTGACAGACGGCACGGCTGAGGCCGAGTACAGCCAGCTCCAGTGGGGCATGGCAGTGCGTGGGCTTCACCCGTAGCCCCGCCGGCCTCCTCCCTGCTGGACGGCTCCAGCCCTAAAGGGTTACAGTCCCTGGCAGCAAGGCTTTAGGGTTCCTTGCTTTTCTTGAGCTGCCTGGGTGTGCCACAAAACAGGCTGTAAAATCTCCCTCCATTGCTGTGCTGCAGAGCTCCCTCCTTGCGGGTGCCACAGGCACCTCCGTGTTTTAAGCGCTTGTAAGGCCAAGCGTCTGGCCCCATCTCAAGGCTTTATGTTTCACTGCTTCCATTGGGACACTCATCATTATCCACGTATCTTAAACTTCCAGTTCCTGTTAGCCATCTTATTTACAGGGTGGTATTTCTTTCAAGCTCTTTCATGAAGTATAATACACTACAAAGAGTAGTTATAATTGCACTTGTGTGTGCCTGCCTGCCTATGTGTATACACAAATCAAAGTATTAAACCCATATCTGGCAAATATATGAGATTCTTTTCAATTCATTAACTGAATATGAAATGCCTTTTAAAATAAATATAATTTTTCTATAAGGAAAATTACTAAGTGGGAAATTATTGGAGGCATACTATGCGGTGTACTTTGTGATATCTGAGTCAGAGTTTGTTATTAGGAATGCTATTTGTTAGGCAGTCTTCGTAAACATGGTATGCTTTAGCTGCTCACCTGCTAATTAGTAGGTCATGTATCTAGTTCCTGGTCAGGATGGTTTTCTTTGAGGTGATCTGTATCAAACATCTGTCTATGAGATCTAACAAGATCGGAGCATACTGTGAAATGACCTTAAGTCAGAAAAGACTGTATATTACCATGCTGTAGACTACTTTGAGGTATTGTTTTCAAAAATAGGGTTAAATAAATCATTGAATGATACTACTACTACTACTACTGATAATGATAACAATAATAATAGTAATCATCATTGATGCCCAGTTTACTGTGTGTTCTAAGTCACAGTCTCCTTATTTATAGAGATATTTTTGGCATACTTTGACAAGAATTAGGAGATGAATCCAATGAGAATTTTTCATTCTAGTATCTCGTCAAAACTACCTCTTACAGAAGTCTGAAGTATTACCTGACAGCAGTCTCTACATGTAATGCAAATCCCCCTGCACTGGTGAGACAGAGAGTAAAGAACTTTTAAAATTGAAGTAACAATTTAATTTGTGAAATGTGTATTTAGTTAATTAAAAATGAAGCTCCCCATCACTGCAATTACAACAATGAGATACAATGCAAGCAGAGTATACTTGGTAAAATACTGAAATTCTCTTTTCCTTCAAATTATAGTATTACTATGTATTGGTTAATATTTTTTATTAGTAATAAAGCATTGGTTACAATCTCCATTATATAAAATTGTCTGTTAGCATTATTTTATGTATGTGGTAGAAACAGAGCGACTAAACCCAAAGATTGATGACTACTGGCACAGTTAACTGCATAGCCAGGTGGCAGCAAGCAGGAAACCCACAGACCTATTTTTATTTCTTTCCACCTGGCTCCATATTGAAAGGACTGTGGAAAGGTACGGTTGTGAGCAAATCTAGCCATTTTCATGACCTTCAGTGACACAACGTCTAAGAACTCAGTGTGTTCTTATGCCTCAATTTCTTTTTCGTCATAGCACTCTTATGATACTAAGCTTTTGAGGAACAATGGTGCATATTGACATATGTTGAAACTGGTGCAGTACATGCAAAAGCAGACACTTCAATCGTGGCAGAAGCCTGTGCCTTGGGCCAGGCGTGCAGGCTCTCTGCTCAGCACACAGAAGTGCAGCATCCAAGAACTGTGACAACTTTGCCTATCATCCCCACTCAGGAACCCACATCTTAGATCATGTTCCATGACCCCTTCTAGGAGTTTGGTGCAAAGACTTTCCTTTTAACACTGCCAGCGCACGTGAGGCAGAGAGAAACTAGCAGCGAGAAGATGGACTAGGGACTAGGCTTGAAAAGTCAAGCATTTCCTTAATAGGGAAAGATAAAGGGTCACACAGTCTTTATCTTTTAGTAAGATACTCAAAATACTGGCTTAAGCAATTGAAATAAACTTTCCGGGCAAATTATTCAGATATGCTGACATTTATTATAATATGACAACTTGCTACTGAGTATAAACATTATCCAAACTTTATTTTCATTTAGATCCTAACCTTATTTTTCTGGCTTGGCTGTATCAATAAGCCAGGTGTGCATCAGAGCACCACACTGATATCGCAAGCAAAACATACTATTTTGTTATGAGGTCTCACCAATGGAGAAAATATTGGTGCAAATGCAAGTATAAATAGAAAATGAACATTGTACAGGTTTTCCCACCAAGAATCTTGTAGACTGTACATTGTAAAATTAATTTATAAAGCTATTTCAGGAGTGACCTGCATATCAAGCCAAGTACAGTTCTAAAAGCTTCCACCTAATCCCTAACACTGCCAGAGGAGTTGGCATTTTACAACAGTTACTACATGGTATTATTGGCAGCCATTCTACAAGCAGCACGTATTAGACTAATTACCATCAAACTATATTAGCTTCTGTTGATTTGCTGGCTAAAAGTTCAGAAGATCTTACCTTTTTCTGTGTGATGTTCTTGCCAGGCTTTACAGAATTCTCAGGACTTCATAAGTAACGTAACACCTTGTGCAAAGTCATTTCAATACAACAATTGTTTTATCTCAGAAATGATCCTCAACCTGGCTCTGATCTAGGAAACGTTTGTGAATGCCACTTTGCCCTTGCCCACCTGTTTTATGTTTCTCCTCCTCTCCTTATCTACCTTTTCCACACAACAAGACAGTCCAAAGTGTGGGCCATTTAAGTGTCACCAGGTCTGCAACGCTTGAAAAGCTCTGCCAGTTAACATAAAACAAAATCACTGTCGGTTCTATGGAATCACATTTCTCCACTGCAAAGAAAGTCGAGAGGAGAAGAGAGGTAGCTTTAGAGCCGGGGTTTGAATGAGGACACTTTGTGAATGTGAATGGAAACTCTACATTCTTTGTTATTTTAACAGGCTGTGTCTGTTCTCCTTGAAAGAAATTGTATGGGAGAAGATTGGATTAAGTAGTTTTTATTTTATTTCAATGCGCTTGTGCACTTTTACAAAGATCAACTTACTTAGCCATGTAATAAACTCTTGTTTTACAATAGTAGCAGTGCATATTATACCACTGTAGGTATCTGCAAAGTACGGAATCAGAGCAGGGAAACAAAACATTTGTTTCTTTGGTGAACGAAGCGTATATGGCTACCTTCATTCAGCATGTCAGATATAACTTGAACCTTTGCAAGTCAGTCAGAGCAAAACGCAAGTGCCAGCTAATCAACTTTGAGTAGTTCGCACCTATTCAGATCACTTTCCGACTCTTTGACGTTTATCATTTGATAAGTTAGTGTTTATTCTTCCTGTTCTGTCATTCTTGAAGTAAGCATGATAAAAATCCTGGAACTTTCTTAGACTGGAAAACATTTTCTGTCTACTAAATCTATAATAAAATCTGCCTTTTAGTAATCAAACACCTCTTCATTACAGGCATTTGTGATTTTGCACAGCTGTAATCTGCAGAAACAATTATAAATACTTCAAAAAAGATGAAAATAATCTGCATTGTTATTAAGTTATGGAAAAATTATGTCTTCTAATGAACTCATTTAATCTTTCACCAAATTTTAAGACGTTTAATAAGGCTTTTACTACTTTAAAATCTTTCTGTGTGCCTTGTATTTCTGGCTCCATCTAAAGTGCTTCTAGCGGAAACAGGCTATTCATTCAAAGTTATTGCATTAAGTTACAAATTAATGAAAGAAGGTGGCTGAGAAACAGCATAAATGACAGTACTATAAGGAGGTTAGTGAAATAAGAGGGCATTAGAAGGAAAGAAAATAATTCTGGGTAAAATATGTACGTCTAAAGAAAAAGAGCATGAGAATTAAGGTGCAGTAAGTCTTATATATGTCCTGTTTTAGAAGGATAAGTGAGGTTTTATATGTTATATAGCCTTTGTTCTGGCCTTATTTATCCCTTCTAAGAACAAACTTCTTTCCTATAGAACCAGAAATACCTACAGAATTTTAAGCCTTTCTAATGAACACTAAATTCAGTCTAATACTATTTAATTTTTGCCTTTAACAGAACAGAAAATTTAAATCAAATTGAGTTTCACTGAAAATGTTCTGATCCATCCAAAGCAATGTTATCTTACAAGAAGTTCCTCATTTAGTTATAATACAGGAATTGCTGAATCAAATAAGAATGTGAGAAATTCCAGGAAGAAATTTAAAAGACTGTTGTGATAAGCAGAACGATGTTACTCTGAGCAGGAAAAGGAGAGAAAAAGAGGAAAAATCTTGCATTTTACAGGAAACAACTTCAAATTAAGTTCAGTTGGTCTTCCAATAAACTGGAGTTTCCATGGGGAAGATGAAAATACAGACATTGGATGGAAATACTTCACTTGAGTCATGGAAAAAAAGAGTTTATAGGATCAAATAAGATTATTCATGATAAATTTGCAGAGAAAGAAATGATTACATGCTATTAGAAGAGTGGTTCTCACTTTCTGAGGTGCTCTAGAAAGATAAAGTACCATACAATCTTATGAACAATCTATTTGCCAGATGGTTCCAGCATAATACTGAATATTTTGAGAAATTCGGATACTGTGGAGAAGTGTGGATACTGGGTTCTGTGGTTTAAGAAGAATAAAATGCTTGCTAACTGGAAAGAAACAGAATTTCTGTGTTTACTTGCAGGAAAGTGCAGCACAGGAAAGCATGTGTAGGTGTTTCTTCACTTTTCTGGGCATCTGCTGTGGCTCTGTCACTTCACCCTCAATCTGCCAAATTCTGTCCAGAGTACCACTGCATGCAAGTCAGTCACAAAACCACGTGTTGATTTCACAGAACTCAGTTTAGTTTCTAACAGATAATAAATTTCAATGAATGCTGTCATGGTAGGTTAAATCTATGATAATTCATGCACTATGTTTAAATTTTGAAAATTTCCAATGTTTTCCAATAAATGAAAATTACAACATTTTAAATTATTGATAACAAACATTTCTAAATGCATGCATCTAAAATTATATGTAATACAGATGAGAATATTTTAAGGATATGTTAGATTTATGAGAAGAAAAAAACTCTATCACAAAAATCATGACACGAAATTTAAGAAGTCATTAGTGAATGAGAACCTTTTAATGTGTTTGATACCAGAAAAGCAGAAAATAGAACTAGTTATTTCAACCTTTAAGTCTATAGCTTAGATTTTTCTTTCTTTAAAAAAAATACTTGGTATAGTGATGAGATGTATTAGAGCTGGCACTCATAGATACTTTATAGAAGTAATTGAGACGTGATTTTTTTTCCCTATTACTTGCCATTATTTCTTTTCTTCTGCTTGTGTTTGCCTTCTGTATGTTATGGGAACACATATCCATGCCTTTTACAAGAAGTTAGTCTAGCCTCATTCTGTATTGAAAGTGGTAAACCAGCAGATGTTAGGGTGTCTTGAAGAATTGTCCTTGTTGCTGTAAACAGTAAACGCTGGATAGTAAAAGATATGAGAAGTCACTGTCTTGTACCAAGAAATGGAGAACAGGGCTTTCTTGTACAGTTTATGGTAAACATTGTGGTTGAAAAGAAAAACAAATCAAGTGCCAAGGTATGCTTGGTGCTGTGAGAAAACCTGTATAACATGAGTCTAGTGCACTGCAGATACTCCTGAAGAACACGCTGCTGTTGTTTAGAAGTTGCTCTTGAAATGATGGCAAGGCCATGGAAGTGCTTGGGTGCTGGGCTTCCAAACAAGATTATCTTTAATTTATATATCCATTTCAGTGTTTTTTTAAATTCTTGTAACAGAGTTTTTGTTATCTGGTTTATGGATAAGACTATGTTAGTTGTGGCAATTCAGTTATTAGAGCAGCATCAGTGGTTTACGAGTCAACCATACTGTCATTAAAAAAATGTTAGTCCTCCAGAAATGATCCAATGCTGAAGTTAGTGAGTGAAATCCTAGCTCCTCTGAGTCAATGACTTTATTGCTTACATTGTCCACTATCTACTAGAAGAATGTATTATCTTTGTTATAATTGCCTCAAGAATACTTCTTACAGATTATTCTATAGAAACAACTTGCTACTACCTCTTCTACTACCAAAACAATCTGTTTCTAGATTAAAAAAAAAAAAAAAGCTGATGTGCTTTACCCAGATACTCGGCTAAACAGTCAGATTTAGTGACAGAAAGGAATTATTCCTCATGTCAGATTTTTTCTTAGCCTTCTCAGCATAAAGTTAGTATGGTTTGAAGTTCAGGTTTATTTCACTTCTTTTTAACAGGAAGTGTGACCTACTTCCTAGAATCATCTGCATATTTCTGTTAAGACACTCCTTGCTACAACAAGAACCCAGGATATTGGTAATGGATTTTGCCACCCCTGTTCTCGCAATGCATCATTTGTGTCACTTTCAAACTCTTATTCTGTTGGTCTTACTTTCTATTCTAGGATGTGGTGAAGAGTTTTCAGGGATGTGTTATGAACAATTTTATCCTAAGCATCTGTTAATCTCAAGCCTGGATGTACTGTGGAGGTTTCTATGTAATGGCTGTTATTCTTTCCACTTTTATGTTTCAAAATTATGTTAGATCTATTCTTATATACATGCACACCAAAAAGAATTGTGTCCTATCGTTACTGAAAGTTAAACCAATAAATTGAATGAATGTGCATATAATGATCTGATGATAGAGGAAAAAGATATTTTAAAGTAATTTCATCATGAAGGACTGCAACTAGCTGCAGCCGATCCATCAGTTCATAGCCTGTTCAGGTAACACTCAGCGTCTGTGGAGCCTGGACAGACACTCTTAGGAAAATGAAGTTGCAAAGACAAAAGGCTTATTTTTATCCTATGTCTGCTGGTTTTCATGATGTTGATGGTAGAAAGTCTGTCAAGTGGGTGACTGCAGCAGCTCAGAGTATTTAGGTCTGCTTTGCCTGTGGTACTCAAACAGCTTGCTGAGATACCAGCATTTAGTAGTTTGAACCTGGATTGTTTACTGATCTGGCACATATTCAGTAGGAGTTTTGCCTGAATACGTGCTTCAGGATTAGCCCTAATATTAAGCATCTACATAATGAACTGTCACAAAGAAATACTGGATTTGTCAACCTTGCACAGCTGTACTTTGCATCAGCTCAACAATAAAACAGTCCCTGTTGCCTGGTATTTATGTGCTGAACGATGTATGCCTGCCAATTATAGTGCTTGCAAAAACATATATGAGTGATGTGGTCATAAGAGGCTGCCGCAACTGCTGTTTAGCGGAGTAGTCTTGTAAAAGAAAAAATCCACTATCCCTCATATATGCTTTGATAACATTTTATCCTTGAATCAAACTGTTCTAGGGGCATGTGGTTGCCTTCTAAGATACAGCTATTTACTTCCAGTTTTTAGTATGTTATTTTGTACTCCCAAGTCTCTAGCCTTGTCTGTTTTAAGGAAAATAAAGCTAAAAAGTACTGGAATTTTAAAAATTATATTCTTTGTTTTTGATTTCTGGATCAAAACACCCATAGGTCCAGAGCAGATTTGACTAGTCAGATTTTTAGAAATGTACCCAGGTTGATGGCATGGGAGTGCAGAATACTTGGGAAGCAAGGGCAGGACTTTAACCTTTCACTTCTGTTCCAATTTCCCTGGAAGCCTTGTGGCACCTGCTGTAAAAGAACTGTTTTATTGATGAAAAGAAGTGTAAACCCTGTAATTTTGTATTGCATGTAGGGCGATGCAGTTTGCTGAGTGACTTTCACTGCTGCATATAAAAATATTTGCCCAATTGCCATTACACAGGGCAGAAAAATAGACTGCAAGTTCACGTACTGTTTCTTTGTCCTGTTTCATTTCATTGAAACACAGAGGTAGGCTGCTATACTCAGCTGGTTTCTGGACTGTCAAGGAAGACTTGCCTTAGAAAAATGTAACATGTTTCACAAATTGACATTAAACATGACCAAAAAAATGCACCTTCCTCCAGTTATTGCCAGTTTTCTGTTATTGCTCGCTTCTTTATTGTACAGGTGCTTCGCGGTGCACAGCTGGTTTTCAGGGTCTGCCAAGATTAGTTGCAGAAAATAAAAATATTTGCCAGCTTTGCTTTAACAACAAGAACAACAACAAGAGCTTTTATTTCTTTCTCTTCTATGTACATGAAAGTAACAGGTCCACACTGCCTCCATCACAGGAATCTGGCACAGAGAAACTGCTGTCGGCTAGCAGCCAAGCATTTTGCGTAGACTACTACTACTGGTAACAGTTTTCATTGGCAGAGGATTTGTCTCCAGTTCAATCCAAAGCTAGAAGCAGATTTCAGTGTTTTTTTCATGTCTATCACTTTTTTCTTTATCTTGTGTCCGTTATTCCCATTCTGAGACTCCCAGCTCTTCTCAATTAAGCATATATACCAACACAGAAAACTAACTCCCTCCATTTGCAGCAGCTCAGCTCTGGCTAATGCTACATTACTTTTATTAGTAATTAAAATAGAATGCATCCCAAGGTTGTAAGACTTCTCTGTTCTTGTAGCTGTTGGCTGAGCATCCTGTCTAATTTGAACATAAACATCACTTGTCCAGCCCAGTCCAGCTGAACACCAAGCTTTCTGACCTGCACGAGAGTAAGTGAGGGAAAACCAAATGAACAAATCCTTTTGGAAAAAAAAAGGTCTTCAAACTATCTTGGTCCATTTTTGAGAATGAGAAAAAATAATATATCATTATGAGACTCTTTTCTCCCTCTAGTGTCAAACCTAGGCTCACGTCTTGCAACGTTGCCTCTGCCCTATGAAATTGACAGAGCTGTGTAGGTGCTTTGTAATACAGGAAACTCCTTTTAATTCTAAACGTAGATGTCTCCTTCTGCAAAATGCACATTGAGTACAGTTACTGCATGGCTTCCTATGTGCACTCTGTGGTTTAAAGGCTATTTCTGTAAAATTGGGGACATTTGTACAAGGTGTTTGTACACACTGGGATAAGCTCAACGAGATGACCATCCCACCTGCAACTTTTTTTTTTTTTTTTTGGAGGGGTTATCTCTCCCCCTGATGCTGTATGACCATTCAGATTAAGTATATATGAAGGTCTTGGGACTTAGTGTCTGGTTTTGGCTAAAACGGCATCCCTGTGGGACCCTGCTCGCTC
>NW_009625700.1:12170-17311 GCF_000690535.1 Cariama cristata | reverse complement strand
AGAAACCTTGCATCACATACTACTTAACCCTTTCCTACTTTGTCAAAGTGCATTAGAAAATATTATGCAAACTAAAACAAAGCACATAACATTGACAACTTAGTATGTATCTAATGACGTTGCATAAAACCCAGTTACTCAGATTCAAAGGATCACTCATCTACTGCTGCTTTAAAGCAATGGTGGAAGTAATTTACTGAGTTCTCAAACCCAAAACTGAAACAAAATGAAAGACAAGCAAACAGAAAGTTTAAAGACAATACGCTCATTGTAATACACAAATAGAAAAAAAAACCCAACTCATACCATTGCTGCCAAGTCCTCCCTTTCCTTCTTCATTTCTGCCCGCAGTGCTTCTTTTTCATCAGTCCTCTTATTTAGCTGGGCAGCTAACTCCTTTTCAAGACGATTCTTCTGCCGTTCCATCTCACTTTTCAGCTGCTCACACTGGACTAGAGCCTAGAAAAAACTACTTTTTTAAGTGGAAGAAACTTAAAATTTTTAACAAACGTGGTATTTATCTCACACCTTCAGAGCAACCAATTTGCTATTAGAAAGGATATCTTTTGGGCTTTTTACATAGTAATTATGACATTTATACATACCCTACTGTGTTAACATCTAGAATAGAATTAACAAAATGAAAACAGATGTATATGTTTGTATATATATACTCACCCTACTGTAATTTAGAAATCTAATTGCTTTTAGGAGTCATGGCAAACATGGAAGCATTTTTCAATGTATATTTTCCAAATAAGTATCTGTTCTTCTAAAACTAAGATGATTATTTGCCTTGCATTCAAAATTCCTGAATGTGCATCACTAGAATCAGCCTCCAATATCTGACTCTTTGCAAATGCAGTGGTTCCTGCCTAACTGCATAGCTGAAGGAAAAATAAACAAATAATGTATGCTTTTCCACTTGTTTTCCCCCTGAAGTGAATTACTCAGTGCGGAAGGCTAAGAAGAAACCTGGAAGAAGTAAGTAAAGATACAAAGAAACAAATTTTTTTTGTTGTTTCATTTCAGTTTTCTCAAATAAAGATTAATTCTACTGAAAACGCATAGATGTCCTGCTTAATTTGAAGTGCTAAAACACAAGTTATAGATGTATTTTGTGTCAAAATAGAAGAAACATAAGTTCATATGCAAGAAGCACAGTAGACACTATCTTCTAAAAAAGCTAGGGAAAAAAAAATAATGATCAATTTATGCTGATGTATCCCTGCCAAAGGGATAGGAGTTGAGCGTTATGTCAGTTTAAATCAGAAATACACTACTCCATTAAAAGTAAATCAAAATATTCAAACACCCTAAAGGCAGCTTGCTAGCCCACAAGTAAACTAGATTTCATTTCATCATTTCACTGATATCCAGCATATGCTATTTCAGGGAAGCTAAAGTAACCTCCTTTTAGGAACCCTACCTTATTACCCTTTACTTTCAAATTAGTATTTTTAAACTGCTTATTTTTCATTTACTCAAAGCCAATCCCCTGTATGCAATTTCCTTGGTTTTGGGCTGTTCATGAGGGAAGCAAATTAAACGATAATGCTCTAACAGTCTCCATTAGGTTTATGTCGATTCTGTGGGACCCTCCTCAGAGTCTCTTTCCTACCACAAGGCTACCTTGGTGAGGGGGAATCCCTCTGTTGCCTTGAATCCTTTTTTGCAGGAATGTATTATCAGCATCAGCAAAAAACTGCCTGCATAAGGCTGCTATAGTTTGGCAGACTTGTAAAACCAGACAACTCTAGAAGAAATAAGTTGCAAGAAGAAACGTGTATTTCGTTACCTCCGCTGTTTTGACTACATAATGAGTAGTTCAAACAATTATTCTCCTATGACATTTATGTTGAAAATACATTCCTGGATTTGCTTCAGCTATGGAAGATTAACCTTACTCAATCTCCTCCTTGCTCTATGTAATAGGCAAGATGCCACAAACTACAGATACAGCTGAAAGACAAGAAAGAATGGTGGGTTTAAATGATAAGCACGTGAGGTTAGACTTTCTGCCAACAGGGTAATGAAATGGCAATTATAGCATTTGGAAGCCCAGTCTGTTAACGCCTCACTTTTCTTATGTGGACTTCTCTATTGGATTCCATGATAAACACAAAGAAAAACAGCACTTCACCTTAGGACTAGGAAAATAAAGGATGGTTTGTACTTACCAAGAGAAGTACTAGTATATGTAAAAATCCTAAATTAATGCAGCCTAAGTAAAATATTCCTTCCTGTTCCTTCATATTACAACAGTTTTTGAGCATGGAAGAAACACACTACTATTCAGTCTTGTATAAAGGCAGATAGCACTTCACATTTCTTTGTTGCAGTGAAGCAGGTGGCCAGCAGAGACCCTATGGAGCTGCTTTCTTTACATGGGACAAATAGGATAGGTAGGAAGACCCATTTCATTAAAGGCTCTACTAATTTGTCTTACTAAGTTTTATTCTTACACCACATTTCTAACTTGAGCTAAACTGAGTAAGAATTTATAGGGATTTTCTTTTTAAATATTAAAATAAAGATTTCCAACACCAAATCAGAAAAGAACATCAGACAACTTCATTGCATAGAGGAGGAAAAGCATTTTGTGCAGTTTTAAATAGTAGTGAGTAACGCGTGCACTATTAGAAACAACAGCATTTCAATTTTTAAAAAAACCCAACAAACCAAGCCCCAAAATTCTCAATTCCATAGTAATTCACTAATAATACAGTAGATGTCACTAAATATCAAGGAAATAATTTAGGTCAATATTGGTTGACTGTATACAGTAACTAAGGCTAACACAAGCATTTATTTGATCTAAACTGGTTTGATCATTATTATTTACATAGCACCAAAAGCTTCCTGTAGGTAGCATCAGACAGGGCTTCTCATCGTGAAAGAGCTCTGTTAGCTAATCAGTTCTTGCACTGCACTCATCTGAGGCAAGAGAGTTGTTTGTAGTCATTTTAAGTTACTCTTTCCAGAGTAGCTCAGAAATGTGACATGAGAATTATCCTCCTACATGTCATGGATGCCTTAGAAAATCTACCATTCAATTTCTATCACCTAGCTGTGAATAAATAGCGGCCTAAGATTGCAACACACCCTACAGCCTTGATGAGAATTTAAGAACTCGAATATAGATTTCATGTTACTGCTCAGAAACAGTCAAACAATGCAATGCTTTTAAATCTACTACAGCATATCAACAGTGATAAAAGTCTTATGCATGTATTCTTTCATTAGCATGAAAACTAATTAACATTTGCAGTAGATCTGAATACTGAAAAGCTCTCATTTCTTGATGAATTTACCGTTGTTTTTTCTAAATTGGCCTCTTCTGCCATTTGCACAGCTTGTTTAACTTGCTCACAAGCATTAGCTTCTCTTTGCTGCATCTCTTTCATGTTTCGTCTCAGTGAAACAAGTGCATCCATCAAGTCATCTCTTTCTCTGCGTATAAAGAAAAGACATATTTCTCCGATATCTTTTCTCAAGAGAAAAAAAAAAATAGGTATATCAAATATAAAATGTTAACAGATAAAAGACATAAGGGTGGTAAGTGAAGGAAGACTAAAACCTGCAAGGGTTAAGCGTGAAAGACAGCATACTGCTAGCTTGGCAGATATTAAAAATATCATTTGCTTGATGACGAGTCCTTCATTTAACAAGGACAGACCATCAGTGAAACTGTCAGCAATGACAGCAGAGCTCAAGTCATAAGCATATTGAAGCTGAGCAACATTCTGTTGGCATTACAAAATGGGGATCCATGCTAAAAAAAAACACAAACCAAAACACCATGTTTCTGAAAAAAAGGCATGTTTCTGAAAAAACAGATCGAAGCAATATGAAATTACACTGTCAATAAATGTAAAATTGGGAGAAAAAAAATAAAAGGAAGGGTTAGGTTCAACAAGTAATTCAGATCACTAAGTATGTCAAATGAAAAATCAATAGCCCTTTGCTGCAAATGGAACTAAGCAGTAAGACTTTTGGATTCTACATCCCCTCTGAACTTTTGTTAACTGAGATCTATACCAAATGGTGAAGCATAGTTGGTAAAACTATAATACTTAACTTCACCTTTTCATTATTTTATATGCTGAAAGCTTTTAAATTAAGAGTATAATTGTCTGTGTTTTAAGTGCAACTAGAGATTCTGGCTGAAAACTGTTGTGTTTGGGTTTGTTTTTGTTTTTTTTTTTCCCCTTTATGTTGTGTGGAATGGTAGCACAGTTGTATTTGCCAGACAACTAAGTCATATTTTCAAATTTCATTTCAAGAAGATTTGGACAAAGTCCCTTTGAAAATCCCTACCGAAATATCTTTGTTTTTATCAAGTTGCATCACAGGAAGATGTAGCTTTCAGATTTTGTTAAATCTCAAACTGAAATAACTGTTTAAGAAAGATAAATAGGTCAGCTCAAATCTTTTATTTCAAACTGCACTATAATACAAGATGACAAGAATGTACTGATTTATCGTTTGTTAATATTTTCCAGTGTCTGTGACAAATAATTACTTTTCTTACGAAAGCAGATTTTTGAAACATGACTTTCCAGCAACAGAGAGCTTTCCCAAAAAATTCTTGGACTTGACAATAGAAAAATATGTAAATCCTGGCAACAGTCATCTAATGCATAGAGATAATACCCATTTGACAGACTACATGTACTATGTCCCTTCAGTCTTCTTGCTTCTAATTGAACCACTACCTCATCTCCAGCAGGGTCATTCTAAAACTTCAGAAATCCTAAGAAGTTTCAGATATCTGACAATAAATAGATATCTGTTTAACAAACTTTGAGAAAGCTGCAGAATCCTATCATTATTACTAGCAAGTAGAAAGGGAAATATTTTTGAAGATGACTGACTAGCAGAATTTCTTAAGAAAAAAAACATTTTAATGCTGTTGGGCTTTCTGAATTATATATATTATATTCAGTCTGTATAGCTGTTTTTTAAATTATTTAAATAAAAGCTACAATTAAAAAAATGCTGCAGCAAATAATTTCATTTATTTTTATCCAAAGGAACTTTTTTCCATGACTTATTCTAACTAGAATAATAAGGGAGGAGCAATGAGTCCTATCCCAAACACCTGACCTACTAAGCAAATTCAACTTGGGGCGGGGGGG
>NW_009625700.1:0-12103 GCF_000690535.1 Cariama cristata | reverse complement strand
GGATTACAATGCTGATGTATGCTAGAAGTTCCCCAAATGTAAGGAGAGTAAAGTGGGGCCAGAAAAACTTCCAGAAAGATAAGGAATTTTTACAGGAAATAATCAAGATACACAAACTTCCACAATATTTGTTCTGACCGAGTAAAGGGTTTGTTTGTACAAAAACTGCAGGAAACAGACTATCAACAGTCTCATTATCTGGACAGCCCAAGGTATCATAATTATAAGATAATGACTAACATTCTCTCCCAGTTGAAATAAGTAGCAAAACTACCATGGATTTCAAAGTGGTTGGGACCTACACTCATATTCTGCCATTGATTTTAGCATTATAACTTCAACTTGGGAGTCCATTGTTCCATAAGTGCACATCTCTATGAAGGCAACCCAATATATTGAGATTTATATGGTTTAATGTAAGCAACCATACTTTCAATAAGAAAGTAAATACCCCCCAAACCTACTTTGTTACCCTCTCGATGGTCTGCATGTGAACATTAGAATGAGTCTGTGCAAGAACTGCCTCATGTTGTGCACATTTCAGACACAGACCACCAATTCGGCTAGAATTTGTGGCTGAAACAAGTGACTTCTGGTGTTTTAGTCTTCCCTCCAAATCTTTGCATGTCTCCTGAGATTCTGAAAGGTCTTTTCTGGAAAGAAAAAATAAAAAACATTATTTGTGTAATCAAACATTTCTACAAGTTACACTTATATACAATATATAGTTACAGATGTAACCTAAAAAGAACTGTCAGAATCCCTGTGACAAACATTATTTTACAGATTTCAGTAGGCTAAGGAAGACTTTAATGAAGAAATAATAGTTGAACTGCCCAATCAAAATTATTAATAGGCAAAACTGTATCAATTTGTTCCTTGCCTCTGTAGTATCAGAAAATAGTGAAGTTGCACAGAAAATTATTCTATAAAAAATTTGTAGGCTTACATATTGACTGAAGAGAGTAAAAGACTCATTAGCAAGAAACATTATCAGCTGTAAAAATCTAACATTTTTTCTGCTGTTCTTACTAATAAGATCACTACCTTCACATTTCTTCTCTACTCTCAAATTAGCTGTAAAGTTACAACATAAAGTCCCTAGACAGAATCCAGATGTATTCAGCACATTCGCTCTGATCCAGTGATACACACACACACACACACTTGAGGTCAACCACATCTCCAGATAAACAGGGTAAGTTTTTTACTTGTCTCTGAAGTTTTTACCAGGTGCTCTGAAGAATTTTCTCCAGAATTTCCAAGCATCTGTCAGGCTGGGGAGAGCGCAAGCGGTGGGAATGCTGACATCAGGAAGTTCCAGACAAATGCACACTGTGCACATATAGATCAATTTGACAAACTGTGCAATGAATCCAAAGCTTTTGGTTTGTTATGCAGGCCATCTGGGCAGCATACACATAGTAAGTCTGACACATTCTGGTTGCATTGGATTTACTGTGCACATGATATACACACTGCATGCATGCTTATTTCCATCTGGGCAATCTTCTGTGCAGTTTTTCCAATTTTAGTAGTTGGTCTACTAAATGTAATCCACTATAACCTGAACAGAATTTGCTCTGTGTATGTCCTTAGACAGTCATGGTACAACAGGCCTATTGCTGGGAAATCTTGGACAGAAATCAGCGAATCCTACGTAAATTCATGCTTAAAGTTAAAAACAAGGATAGTCCCACTGAAAGCAATACAATTTCTCACTTTAATTAAAATTTAGCAAACACTCAAGTGCTTCTCAGAACTTACAATTTGAAAGACCACGCCACTTAGGAGAAATCAAGAGGCTGAATAACGTACTTGTGGAAATTTTCAGACTATTTTAGCCTCCAATATTTATTTCTGAGTACATACAACACTTCAAACCAAGGAGGGGGGGGAAGGAATATAATTAGATTACATAGCTGAAATTTAAGATTCTCCTCTACTTTCACTCGCACAACTGGCTTTGCACATTGAAGGTTTCACCTCTGCAGAGGGCGTATTTAAACTTGTCTCCCTAGGCAACTCTTTTTGCACACACACAAAAGTCTAGAATTTTCAGATATATGAAACCACAATTTGTTTAGGGAAAATCATCATTAAACAGATTCAGCAGCAGTATCATGAAAGCAGGTGTACAGGGGGAAGTTTACTCCTGAAAACCAAATCCTAAAGTGGTTGCCTCTGCCACTGTTTTTCCATAGTTTGCTACCTATTTAAATCTTTAATATTTTGAGGAGTACATGAGGACTTATTTCCAAATATTTTTGTGTTTAAAGATATGCAGGTTACATGACTGCAAACACTGCCTGCATGCTTCAAAACTATGTCTTCTGGCTCCAAAATAATTATGTCGCCTAAACTAGTTCAATGCTTAAGACTTCTAAAACTTGCGATATAAAATATTACTAGAAGAAAGCTAATTATGGAAGAGCTCACAGAAGTTAAAATTTTAACTTCTTTATTTCTTTGATTGGTCTACCTTAACAAACATGGATGTTTCTATAAAAAAAAGGGTAAAAAGGATAAAGATGTTTTATATCAAGTTCTAATTTCTATAAACACAATAATTCAATTGATTTTATAAAATTTATATATTGCTAATGTTGCTTTATAGTAGCAGTACATTCAATTTCGCTACATTTACATTTGAGAAAACTTCGTGTAAAACCAGCTTTCAGGGACACTATCAGAAAACACAATATTCAGACGTTCAGTCATTCTCTTACCTGAATTCAAATTAAAAGTGGTTCATGTTGTTATGAAGTGATAATTTATTAATAATAATTTTAAGAAAAAACACAAACATTTCACTTTACCTTAGAGACTGTATTTGAGCACCAAGGATATTGACTTTTTCTTGATAAAGAAGTTTTAGTTTCTCCTTTAAGAAAAGATGGGAGAAAAGAAGTGTCTTTTGCTTTCTTCATAACATTGTCTTTACAAATAAACCTAGACATCAGCCACACTCATTCTTTTCCCCTGAAGACATAAACTTGTTGAGACACTAGTATCAGAAAAATTTAAATAGTTCACATTCGTGAAAGTCTACAAAATTTTCTTATTTCTATACATCTTGCCAGATCCTCAAATGGTAAATTGCTTCAGCTCCAACTGCAGCCCTCTAGAATGATTTACACTAATTGATGATTTTGTCTCAAGTTTGCTCTTACTCTCCCACAAGTCAGCAGAAATAAAAGAGGAATCCTGAAGAACTTCAAGTACGTAGGCTATTTATTTATAATACAGTGAGTTACTCTACCTGGCAAAGAGCTAGGTATATAAATCAACCACACCAATGTTAAATACAGTGGTGATAATGAACTAGATAAAGCATCGGAAATTTTGCTCACTATGATGCTTAGAAAGAGGTCACATTCAATTATTTTCTTGCTTTAAATATGGCAGATGAAGTAAAAGTGCAATTGCTGTGAAAACTAGCTTTTCAAACAACTGCAGGCCTTAGGTATCAGTGAAGGGGTTTTCAGCTCTAGATGATGCACAAAAACCACAAAAATATATTTTACTGGGAAAAAATTTAATAAATACATATAATTCTCTTGAAGAATTCAAGTACCCTTTAAATTCCACAGTGCTCATATGCACATTCATTGCAAAAAAAAAAATAAAATAAAATAAAAACTTTCAGTTGACCACAATCTTCCCAAAAGATAACAATGCTACTCCATTAATTTAGAACAAAAAAATTAAGAGTATCTTCCCAAACTAAAAATACAGTCTAGAGACAACATCATCTCTAAAAGCACAAAATGTGTACTTCAGCTTAGGGAAAACTGCACAAAGCTACTTTTGTATCTTACTGAGCCTGCGCTGTTCCAGGACCAGAGACTCATTGCAAAAGAACTTGCCTGGAGGGCTACCTAAATTACACCAGCTAGTTCCCACCTGCTTATGCGTTCTGTTATGGCTAAGAACCTCCAAAGAACAGGGGAGGGAGGCACCACTGACAGGACATTCTTAAAACGTTTTAAGACTTAGCTCTGGGAAGTCAACATCTGCAGATACAACCTGCCATCTCTAACTGGATAACAATATTAGAGTATAATGAGAAGATGAGGTTTAAATGAATAAAATTTCACCTCAGATTAAGGTTCAGTCAACCAAAACTCCTCCTGTGTGTCTGTTACAAAATTATTCAGAACTGCAGCAACAACAAAGCACCAAAAGGTTTTGCAAACGTGTGACTCTGCAAAGAAAGTTAATACCAACCAGTTCTACATGCCATTTTTCTATTTCTCCAACAGCTGCTGTAACAAAAGCCTGATTTTTGTTACATGCTGGTGATGAGGTGACAGGCTGACGCACGCTACAGCCATTACCACTTACAGGCCAGGAGTTCTGAGTATTTGCCTAAAATAAAAATATTAATGCTTCAGTTATAATTATGTAGGCTGTTTTTTTAAACAAATGTTAATTATATAAGTATTGAATCTTACAATTTTCATTATAGTAGACTATAAGAATCAATAAACAAGTTAATTAGGTTGGCAACCTACAATAATGATGTTATCAACAGAAATCCATGTTTACAAACTCTCATCAAATTTTGACTAACATTCAGTTTGCAGATAACCATTTATATAGCCTTCCTTAAAAAGAATCAGGTCCCTGAACACTGATTAAAACAACAGAAAAATAAAAACTTACTGAGGCATCTAGAAGAGTTTGTTCTCTCAACATATGTTCCGCAGCTAAGAATTTCAGTTTCTGATGGAGTTCCTCATTTTCAAGTACAACTACTTGTACTCGATCTCTCATTCCAGACAATTCCTCCTATAGGATAGAGGAACTGCATGTAAAAGGCTCCTTGAGACTGCTATCAACATTTAAATACATCTTGAGACCAAAAGTCTAGATTAACACTCTTAACTATTTTAATCCTTTTAGAGAGGATAAGAATACTCGAGAGATTTCGTATTTTTGTAGCTTGAATTTCCAGATAACTTCAAAAAAAATTGCTTATTCGTATTTGTGATAGGATGTAAAAATGTCTTTGAAGACCCTTAAACATTACACAGGCACCAAGACACACAGTAAGTCTCAGTGTCTACTGAAGAGCATTTGGCTCAGTTTTGGTCATTACAACAGTGAACCTCAAGAGCAAGTGTAAGCTGTTTTTAAAGCAGTTTTTCATATTTAGGGGACCAGAGTTTTAGTAGCTGAAATATGTTGTCTAATACCTTGCAAAACTTCACTTCTGCTTCTAAATGGTTAATGTACTGTGACTGATCATTGATTATAGGAATGAGATCAGAAAGGGCTGGGAAGTCTCCAGTTGCAGCTTCTGGGGGTTTCTGAAGGAAGTAAAGAATAGCAGGTGTTATTTTCCAGTTTTCCATTTATTGCAATAAGATGTTACTTCCACACAGAATATTATGTACACTTAATAAAAAGTCAGCAAGTACTAGATCATGAGGAAGGAAGAAACAGCAAGAACTTAAATTCTTCAATACAAAAAGTAAATATGTCACTTCTGTCAAAGCTTACAGCTGCTTGATTAAGCACATCTATAAAGTAGGATTAAATCATATCCACAAACTGATTTGTAAATGAAATTCATACTGCTATTTAAGTGTATCATCCATTTTAGACAAGCATAAGGGAAGGGGGTATTTTCTCTTCTATGAAATGAATACAAAAATCCCTTGAATTTCAATGAGTTGTGGATGTGCAAAGGCAACTCCTGTAAATGTTCATTAGCAATTGCTACAGAAACACAACTATGTCTGCAATTTTAATACCTCCATAGAAACACAGGAAAATATGAAAAAAAATTATTTGTGTTTTAAAAAACAATTCTAAAACAAACACACACACTTTCTGAAGACCCTATAAATAGGTAACATTTCCGATAACCTCACAAATAACTAGTTAAAGAAGGTAACAAAGGGAATCCTTGCCCATTCAAGATAGACATCTCTGCTTTGTTCAGCAAGATTTAAACAGGGATTAAGTTTTTTTACAAAATGTGAAAAATACAATTGCTATAACTTCACAGCATTTCCTCCTAAGAATACAGTAGAGATAAAGAATGTAAGTAAATATTACTAGAACATCCTTAAAAATCATAGTTTCCTGAAAACTACAGCCTCTCTTTGATCCTACTAGCAACGAACAGTTCTTGTCAGTCTAATAAAAAGGACTTAGAGTGGATATAACAATTTTTTTTTTTATAGTATAATACTTCAATAGAACTAGATAACTTACAACGAACTTCAAAATAATTTTAATGGATTAACATCAATACGTTAGTCTACAATGAAACTGCCTTTGAATAGTCACAAAAATCTTTGAGTCTCTACTTTCAAACTTAAAAAAAATCACCTACTATCAGATCTCACTCATCCTCTCTACGTATTTGAATATTGGTTTACTCCCTTAGTTTGATATTCCACCATTGCAAATTTCATCCACTGAAAGAACTAAGTACAGTCTAATACTAGTTGACATATATGAATTATTTTAATTACTGAACCTAAAAGAAAGTATATCAACGCAAGCCACAATGTTTTGGTTTGGTTTTCTTCTGTTTTTAAATAATTAAGACAGTCAAACTGTGACATGTCTCTAAGTAGACCATACATCCTCTTATATAAGAGAGGACTGCATTTTTCACCAATTTACTGAACAGTTTCATTCACATTTGTAAGACAGTAAATCTCTCTTCTTTCTATTCTTTTCTGGTAAGGATACAAAATTCACACAGAGTTGTTAATAGGGTCCTCTCAGAGGAACAACAGGTACGTTTCTAGCATTAGTTCACTACTCTGGATGAAAACAAGCACCTTTATGCTGATCCCTAGCTAGTTTTGAAACTGATACAATTCTAACATCTGTGATCTCGGGTCTGAAACACATCTTTCTGTGCAAAAATATTTCATGATATGCTTCTTAAATACACTTAAGTCTTAAAGATCATAGAAGTCATTTTCAGGAACTAACTGAACAACTGGACTCCTAAACCTCCTGAATCTCCTAAAAGATTCAGATACCTACATCTTTGTTTTTAAATATAATTTTTGAAACATTCACCAGTAGAAAAAACAAAAAAAACCAA
This sequence comes from Cariama cristata, assembly GCF_000690535.1. Taxonomy (NCBI): domain Eukaryota; kingdom Metazoa; phylum Chordata; class Aves; order Cariamiformes; family Cariamidae; genus Cariama; species Cariama cristata. Next base: position 5,025 of record NW_009625700.1, on the reverse strand, counting down.
AAAAACCCACAAAACCATCACATACACACCAAAAACCCAAACCAAGCTACCAATGGCTAGCTATTACATCTACTAGCTATCTTATCTACAGGTTCTGCCAGCAAGGTATTATCTTTAAAGGCTGGACAGGGAAAGATAAAATCCACTAACCAGGGTGAGGGGAACGTTTCTAGCAACAAAAGCCCTCCTGTCAAATTATACCCAATATAAGTATTGGCTGTATTAAAGGAGGGACTCTTGCAAAATCTGGAAGTACAATTGTGGAGACAAATGGAGGGTTTTCCAGAACTATCTAGACCAGCGTTTAAAGAAGGGACTCTGAATTTTCAATGTCTTCCACCTGGCTCACTGCATTTAAGTTCCACATTCTACTGACTCAGAATTCACCTTGCTTTAAAGTCTGTTAATCTCATCTACTTTATAAAGTTTTAAAAAAATGAACCACACTTGAGTGCTAAAGAATGGTTTCACCAATAGAAAAATAACAAGAGAACTTCTTAACACAACTTATTAACTCACAGCACTGTCACTGGGATATTTAGAAGCCTCTACGTTCCCTTTCATGGGGTGAATGTCTAGTAGATCATTTATCATTTATTTCTTTTTACACTTTTTACTACACAATTATTATCAATTAATTATAAGTTGATTCAGGAATTTTTTATTACTACTGATAATATTACATGTGTTATAGGGTGAAAGAACAGAAGTCAGGTGAGGCATATATTTCAAGTAAGCCAAATATTAAAATCAGAACTGAAAGACACACCTGGTCAGTATGAATTACCAAACGTTTATGCCTGAGTCTCAGAAATTATGTCTACATTTTCATTCTTAATATTGAAAAGTTTACCATATAAACACAAGTGTTTATGAAATATAAATGCTTGGCAGCTTTACAGGCCAGCATTCTACATGGTGACAAATAGTTTTGCCAACATCCCAAGTAATTTGGGCCATCTTGTACTTTTCCAGAATGCCCCAAATTTCCAACCTTTAAACCCCAGAATGAGAGACACTCCTGCTGGAAGTCTTAAATCTGCTGCCCTGTAAACTGACAAGAAATACCAGGAATCAGCCACAGGAACTCCAGGTATAACACCACTGTCAGGAACCCAGGCTGGGTGCAGTCAGGTTAGCCAAGACCCAGCTTGCAGAACTGCAGTTGTCGTATGAAGCCATCTTGCTGGCCTTAACCTCAGGTGATGAGGTAGACAGCAAAAGGAAAATCTCTGCCCAACTGTCTGGGTATAACCAAAGATCTATTCATATGATGTCTATTGCAACTCTTATCAAAGGGCAAGAGAAGGGAATTTTGTTAAGACAATGTTACTTATACTTATGAAGTGCTGTAAAGTTTACTAAACAGTATACTTTCTGTGAAAAATTATATTTAGCTATAGACACACGCAATCATCTACGGTTCAGTAGTCATCAGGTATTTCGGCGTAATTCAAAGCAAAAGGTTAAGGTTACTCATAATCTAAGTTTGCTTTCCTTGACCTTTGGGGAATCCGATTCTTCTTATATAAGAAGCATTTCTGCAGCATCCAGCGAACGACCAGACAAGCTCGTATTTTACAAGGGTTTGGGTTTTTTTGGTGTGCGTGCACTTTTGTACTTCCACATTTTTTGAGCTTTACAGTTAGTTTGTCTTCAGAACACTTTCACATCCTGGTTAGCAAGCAGATGGAGGACAGCAGAAAATGAGAATAAGGCCACCATTTCACAGAATCCCTCTCATTGGAAACTTCAAGAGGAAGAAATGGGACAATGCTCTATCAATACAGTAAATTCCCATTTTTTCCTCTGTTTATTCCTCCATGCTTTAATCCTTTGATGCATTATTCCTTTGAGCTACAAAACACTAGTTCTATCTTGCACCATTATGAGGCAAAAGTACCTGGCAGGACAATCAGACTAAACTTGTGGACGGCAGAACACTCAGAAAAGTTGAACTTTAAATAAAATTTCTGAATGTCAGAACAGTAGAGCTAGGCTTGTTACACAGGCTCAAAGCAACATAGGAATATAGGCTTTAGATTGTTCTGCTGCTACCCTAACATTGACAGCAAAGGGCTGCTTGTCTTGCTTAGGATAAACCAAAAGTAGTCAGTGGAGGCCATCACGGGATAAAACCGGAACAATGCCTTTGGACCATTTTCCTAGAGATACCAGTGTTTAGCAGTTGCTCTGTAACTGAACTGTCCATTGCACATACTTTGGTGCAGTTCTGCTGCAAGAAAGCTAAATCCAAGAAGCTGGTGTAAGGGTGTAAACTAACTTTGACAGAGACCACTGCATTTTGGCAGAGTGCTACAAAACCTGTTGTTACAGGAACATCTCTTATCCTCTAAAGAAAAAGCATAATTACAGCATAAGAAGGCCTTTGAGAATCCTTAAAGTACACTGAAAGGAAAACAGAGGCTGCTTTTACAGGTTTTCCCACATAGTCAATCCCAATTGTTTCCAAAACAAAAAGGATGAACTTCCAGTGGAAAGAAAAAGATGAGAAACCTGAAAGCAATGTGGACTGTGACCCACAGTGCATGATCAACAAAAGAGGAGAAAAGTCTAAATCCTGTATTACAGATTTATTTTTCTTCTGCTATGGTCATAGGCATACCAAGTTCTGGCCATAGCCTCAGGTATCTCCTATATTTCAGAATATAAAAATGATTCAGTGCTTCTTTTTCTTCCTGGATACTAGAAAATTGATCTCATCATGCATACCATTCAAACGAAACAAAGAAACAAGAAGAAACATACACAGAACGACACCTTCGTCCTCGATGGAGAAGCTTCACTTTCCATTCTTTCTCGATGTTGCAACAAAATTTTAAGTTGATTAACTAGGAAGAGATAAAAAAAAATTATAACCAAAAAATATTTAATTTTTCATTTAAATTAGTATAATTTCTAACAATTTTTAAACCACTTGCTTTTAGAGTAATCCTACCTGCGTGACTGTGCTGCAGTTCCTGCCAGGCTGCATTCGCACTGTCGTCGTTGCCTCTGTCCACATCGTCACTGCCCTTGTCCACAGAGGGCTGGTCAATTCCAACTTCACCCTCATCCTTTGCAAACTGCCTTTCCTCCAAGGCATATTTCAGTTGATGGATGCTTTCACTAGCACGCTCTGGAGGGGAAAACAAACAACAACAAAAAAAAAACCACAAAAAACAACACAAACACACAAAGAAAAAAACACAAACACCACATCATTAGCCACAATAAACAACATAAACAACATAAAAGAAAGTATTGACCAAATGATATTTTACATTTGAAAAAAAAAAAAGAGGGAGAACTAAAAGCATTTAGCATCTGTCTAAACTCTGCCACTGGAAGCAATTACCTAACACAAACAGCCAAACCAACTACTGTATGTCACAATTCGCAGAAGAAATATTTACTACATTTTCAAAGAAACAGCTATAAGTAGCATCTCAGCCTGTTAATACACTAGGACTCTGCAGCACAAGTTATAGAGTACCTGACCCTAAAATATTTCCTAGCATACGCAGCTTCAATATTTTTCAGTGAACCTAAGGCTCATGCTCTCTTTCACACAAAGTGCAGCATTGGGCACCAAGAACAATACTTTGAATTCTAATGATGCCACCACACATGACAAAGCAATGTATAGCACAATGAAAAAAAAATCTGAGTAAATGAAGTAAAAACTCAGCAAACCAAGCCAACATAAAACAGTGATTAAATAAAGACTGACGACTTCTGAACAAGTGTGAAAAATAAATAACACCACTCATCACTCCGGGGAAAAAAGTAACAAAACCCATCTTTCCAGATAAATACAAATATTTTTATGAACCCTTTCAAGAACTAATTGACTTACTGGAGCGTGATACAGCAATGGTCTTTTCTCATTTTCAACATTTTTTTCTTATATTCTTTTTTTTTAAATTTTTATTTGATTCTGCTGACTTCACAAAAATCAAAAACTTTCCCATCACAAATGCTATGTCACTCTGACGCAGTTGAACATTTCCAATATGCCAGAAAAGAAACGCGACAGACTTGCAGCTAAGAGATGACAACTGGATTGAGAATCAGAAAATATGAGCTTGGTTTTAGATAATGACACTTCTAGTTCACACCGTAGGACCTCAGGCAACTCACTCACTACTTCTTTCTTTCAACTGCCTATGTACACAGGGAGATGAGCATTTAATTTCTCTTCCCTTTAAGCACTGTATATACTAACTAGAAAAGACAGAGTAGTAACCTAAGTAGTATGGCTTTATGCAATGTTCAACAAAGCAGGATCTCTAGGTTCTAGTGTAACACCAAGTGAACCAAGAAAATGACCCGTACATCAGTGATGGAGCATACATACTTGGTGAGAGAGTCCTCCATCACAATTCACAGCCACTTTATCAGGAATATAAGATGACATGTTTTTTACACTTCTCCAAAGTAATGTCACAGTCATTTGTGACCACCTGTCAAAACTACCCCGAATCAGAAATGTTTCATTAATAGTTAACAGTTACTCATAATTTAAAACAAAACAAAAGCACAGATTTGACTTTCAGAAACATAAAGTCATAGCTGTCTTCCTCATTTAGCCCTGAATTCTTTAGAGTGTTTTTCTCCCCTAGGACAGCTGTATATGAAACATTCAGGTATAAATGCCCATAGAACAGGAATTTCACTCTTGTGAGACAAAGCTTATAAGGTTTACAAACGTTGCAATCAGCAGCATATATTATACTCTGAGGCATGTCTTCTGAATTCTACCTAGCAAATGCTTAACTGTGATTCTTTAAGCTATTTTTTGCCTATAAGAAAAAAATATTTTTAGTTAGCATCAGATCAATTTACGAATTACAAACATGTAAAAATAAGTGAAGGGCATGTGTTATTACCAGCCAAACCAGGACAGCATTAATAACTCCTTTCTTCCAAATGGAAAGGTGAATAGCAGTTCAAGTCAGAGAATAAAAGCTAGATATGTATTTCTGTCTTCACTTTATCTATTGTTTCCAAGTCCAAGTCCAC
>NW_009625699.1:0-4406 GCF_000690535.1 Cariama cristata | reverse complement strand
TCTACAGCCTTTCCCTCATCCACCAGGCACAGAAAGCGTCCATGTGAGGAATTAGCACAAAGTAGCCCACATGCTGTAAACTCACACCATCTCTGCACGCTGATTTCCCTGTGAAAGCCTTTGCAGAATTAAAACATGAGGTTAGAAGGCAGGTACAATGACAGCGGCGAGAGGTGGTGGGAACAACAGTATGTATATAGTGTAAGTGATACGCAGGGAGAGGAGAAGCCAATGCAAATCTTTGTTGAAGAGGTCACTTACTGGGCTTTCCGTAGTCTCCTCCGGGTGAGGGAAAGACCGCGGTTTGTTCCACAGCCAGGTGCTCCCTGAGGAGGCTGAGTAATGTTTTCAGCTGCTTTTCATGACTGTGCAGAGGCTTCAAGGCAATGTGATTCCTTCAGGCTTGTTGACTTCTAAAAAAGGAAAACAAACAAGAAGGTGACTTCCTGCCATGTCCCCTTCCTTGGTGGACTTTCAGTGGTCCCACTTGGGATCACTGATCCCCTCTCCCTACCAGAGCACAAATCACCTAACATCAAACTGATAACTTCCACATTTCCTTCTCCGCACCAGGCATGGTGATGAACAGGCTCTAAATACATCAAGCAGCAGGGTAAATTCAAACAAAGCTTAAATATCCTGCAACGACATCGTGCCAGCCCTGTGTACAAACTGTGTGCATCCAAAAATGCAAGATACAGTGCAGCTCTGTACGCATGCACGCGTGTGCAGATGCCCAGGTAGGACACGTGTTCCTGCTCGCACTCCCACACCTGTATACTTACACAGCACTTATTTACATAGCTGTATGCATAAAATATGCTGTATTATATTCTCTCATTACCTTCAGTGGGTTTTGGATCTGGTCCATCTCACCAACACATTGGGTTATATTTCACACATACAAATTGTATTTGTGTAGATACCAGGTAAGTATATATCCTATCTTTTGTGGAGGAGTGGCTGAATTAATTTATCAAAGCAGTGCTTATTTTTGCTGATAGCAAAAAGAATTTCTCAGCTATTACCCTGGATTCTTTTCTTCTCTTTTTGTTTGTGAAGCACACAGTGCACATTTTGGGGAATCGTAAATACATAATCCAAATCATATAATTTTTCAGACCATACCATAATTTGCTAGGAGATGCTGCAAAAACTTAACCATGGATGTCTACAGAATACAGGACAACTATGCTAATTAGAGAATTGCATAAAATAAGACAACCCAAATGTCTACTGAAAATAATTATATTTGCATGTATTAAATTATAGTTTAAAAATATCACCTGAAGTTGTGCTGGAGTGAGACAGAAATGAAATCATATTTAAACACTGAATTCAAAGAAACTGGTGAATAACTAAAACAGGTATTCATAAGCCAATCCAAACTCTTGAACACCAGTTCTTATACCCTCTATCATTTCCTAGAATAATGTTTGAGATGCAGAAACTTCTTGACATTTCTTAAATCCAAATTTAATGGGGAGTGGAGCAACTCCTATTCCCTTCTCACCCAGTTAGGCATCGTTTTACATCGTCTTGTGCCTATTGGACTTACTTTTATTATCAGTACATTTGTGATGCCCTTGACCTCTGTCAACTCCTATATTCCGCCTTCATGATCAGAGATAGACCTGTGTATTGCGGAGCTGATCTAAAAATCAGTTGAAGTCCACGAAGAGTCTCCCACTGTTTTCCCTGGACTTTGGATCCATCCCATATTACAAGCACATTGGGTTGCATTCTATATACATATGAATTGCGAACCTGTATGCTATTAGATAAGGTCTGCTTTCTGTATGTTACCAGATGCACTGCTCTCTTTTCACCCCTGTGCATTCAGCAGATAAAAGATCCAACTGCAAAGAGCTGCTCCGTTCATAATTCAAACCTGAACTTCATCACACACAACATTTCAGCGTGAGGATTGAGTTTGAGATCATTATATGTATAGGAAGCAGCTGAGAAGTTTGCATTTGTGTCTCAGATTCAGCAGAGCACAATGAGGTCTGGGAATGAAGGTCATTTGCAGAACGCATAACTTCTTAGAAACAAAATTCTTCCAAGCAGGATAATTTGTAGGTGCTTTGCTAGTCGTACGCCTATTATTCTCATAATTAATCTGAGAAGTGGAGAATTTGAGTGAAGATCTCTTAGTGGCTTCATAGCAAAATCAAATTTTCATGTTTTATTTGTAATTCAGCCTGTGGCATGTGGAGCAAAATACAAGCAAATGCAATGCAACCCACAACAGGCAGCATGTCACTCTGCGGGGCTTGTGTTTTCAGACAAGACAATCATTTGTACTGCTCTTTTTAGGAAGATGCTTTAACCTCCTGTACCCCTGCTGCCCCCCGGTCCCGCTCTGTGAGCTCTTATGAGCCGGATCCTCCTCTCTGCACGCTGCCCAGCACGGAGATGTACAGAGGAAGAAAGATCAGATCTGCAGACTCTAATCTTCATGGTCCAGAACGTCTGCACCAAAGCGAAAAAAATAAAGAAAATCAAGTACAGAAAGGATCATGATCAGAAAATACAAAGTGCCTGGGTAGGGGCTAAAGGAAAATATTACTTCAGCTCCTCAATAAATTATTCTATTCTGACACAAAAGCCGAGGCTCTAAAATTAAGCAAAGATGCCAAATATTACAGAGAAACCTCCAATGCAAAAACTGTGGTCAGTCTTTGAACTCATACATATGACAGACACTGGAGTATTAAAACAACAGAGGCACTCATATCAGCTTGGAAACTCCAGTATAATTTAGTCAGAAGTTATTCACAAACATTATCAATATTTCTGAGTTTACACTCGCACCTTTGACTGTTGACTTAAAGCATCTAGTCTGGTTCATGCTACTGGTAATGTTTACACTTTGGAATCTATTATGCATAGAAAAATTAGGGATTATCTTTGACCTGGGTCCCACATATTTTTATGCAAAACTAAATAATAGGGTTATTTATTCATTTAATCAATTCCATATATTTGCCATAAGCAGGCCTGATTTCTTCTGAGGTCGCAATCAACATCATACTTCTAGGAGGACATATGGTTTGACTATTAACACAGATATTCTAGTTGGCATTCAAACAATCCTGAGCTCTCATATCTTTTCTTAGGTTAGGAGCGCTACATATTAATATGGGTTAATCATTATATGGAAACATCAAAAGGAAAGTCATTATTGGGGTAGTCCAGGTGTGTTTAACTCTTAAATAGGGAGGGATGTGTGTATTTGTCAGGAAGGAAAAAGGAAAACCACAAAATATTCTACACTTAAACATAAAAAAAAGTAATTTCAGGAGATGAACATATCTGCCTGCAGGACCTCTTGCAGACAGCTGTAGGCTCTCTCTGACCATGAGGTGGCTGACAAAAGCCATATAAAAGGTAACTATCACTTTCTGGCTGCTTGGAGTGCAGCAGGATGCAGAAGACCTTGTCGGCCTTTAGAGTCGACAATGATAATCCTCATACCCTGTGTTATGTGTTATGCATACAGTAGTAGAGCTTGCCTGAAGCCAAGCACTGCCTCAGTTTACGTTAAATATCTTTGCATAGCTAAAATTCTGCTTTTCCATACTCTTACATCTGCCCAAGCTTCTTCCTACTACCACATTATTATATCTGTTTATTTCATATGATATCTGCTTCAGAGGACATTATCTGTAGCTTTAAAAATTAATGATTGCTAATGACCTGCAGTCCAAGAATCAGAAGCTTAGAGAACTTCACGAATATCTTGGGATAATGAATTAATTCTCTTTTTCAGTCTGTTTGGCATTGCTGGCAAAAGAGAAATGGAAAGGCAAAGAATGTCAAATTTATTTATCCACTTAAATCTACTACTAACTGGCTTTCAGGAAAATGAAAATACATTATTTCCTTTTAGAAGAACAAGAGTAGATTTGGTCTGAAAATAACAGATATCCCTTCTAAGGAGGGGTAGTTGATCAGTAAATCCCAGACATTAATGCATTTAAAAATGTGAATATCATACTAGGAAAAAAAATTGTTTATTCTATTCAGGCAAAGTGCAGTGAAGACTAACCAACCTATTTTACTGAACTTGCAAGTCATGCTGTTGTCAACTTCTTAATAAAACGAGCAGTAATCTTATTATTAGTAAATGCCTGGGTGCTAGTAGGGGAAAAAGCACCTCTAAGAGTGAGGAGGAAAAGTAACCGTTAACATAACAGATACCTACCACAAGCAAAGAGATCATCAACATTTAATGACTGGAGTAACAATATCCTTCAGCTCATGGAGACTGTATAGAAGCAGATGAAGTAAAATGCTAACAAACACTATGTACCAAATGTAATAGGAGATGTGAAAGCTCATCAGGATTATGCCATTGTGAGACTAATTGCCAGGGCGCCTGGAAGTTTTAACAAGCATGT
>NW_009625698.1:0-24753 GCF_000690535.1 Cariama cristata | reverse complement strand
CTCAGACAATTTCTCTGTATTCCTCCCAGGCTACTTTTCTTTGCTTCCACCTTCTGTAGGCTTCCTTTTTGTGTTGGAGTTTGTCCAGGAGCAACTTGTTCATCCATGCAGGCCTCCTGGCATTTTTGCCTGACTTCTTTGTTGGGATGTATCACTTCTGAGCTTGGAGGAGGTGATCCTTGAATGTTAACCAGCTTTCTTGGGCCCCTCTTCCCTCCAGGGCATTATCCCATGGCACTCGACCAAGCAGCTCCCTGTGGAGGCCAAAGTTTGCTCTCCGGAAGCCCAGGGCAGTGAGCTTGCTGTGCACCCTCCCCGCTGCCCTAAGGATCTTCAACTCCACCATTCCATGGTCACTGCAGCCAAGACTGCCCTTGAGCTTCACATTCCCCACCAGCCCCTCCCTGTTGGTGAGAACAAGGTTCAGCATAGCACCTCTTCTTATTGGTTCTTCTATCACTTGAAGGAAGTTATCATCAACACATTCCAGGATTGCTTATGCCCTGCTGTGTTGTCTTTCCAAGAGATATTGCAGTGGTTGAAGTCCCCCATGAGGACCAGGGCTGCTCCTGTCTGTCTAGACAGGTCCTCATCCACTCAGTCTTCGTGGTCAGGTGGCCTGTAGCAGACCCCTGCTATAATGCCTCCTGTCCCTGCCTTCCCTTTAATCCTGACCCATAAGCTTTTGGTCAGCTCCTCATCCATCTGCAGGTAGAGCTCCATGGACTCAGCTTGTCATTGACATAAAGGGCGACATCCCCTCCTCGTCTCCCCTTCCTGTGCTTCTGAAAGAGCCTGATCCTTCCATCCCAACACTGCAGTCGTAGGAGCCATACCACCACATCTGAGATGCCAACGAGCTCATAGCCCTGCAGGCATGCGCACATCTGTAACTCCTCCTGTTTATTCCCTATGCTATGTGCATTTGTTTTCACGAACACCATCTTCCAGGGCATCTAAGAGACTCATGCCATAAGAGTATTTATTTAAAACTGGGTGAATGTGTATTGACTGGGAATCTATTTCTTTTTTGCTTCAAACTGTTTATGAGCAAGTACTCATTTCTATTAATATATTCTTTAATGGATGGTATTTGCCAACTAGTTTGGACATGCTATTTTTTATGTCAGCAAACTGTTCCATTTTATCTGCTTGCTTTTCATGGTTCATAACTAGTTCTAAGTTACCAGACAATATTTGTGCTTCCTGATTAAATATATGAATTTTTTTAAAGAAAACACAACAACAAAATAATATACTGAATTAAAGAATAACAAACACCACAGTTCTGGTAAGAACCATTTGATGAAAAATCACCTACACCAAGGAATCATGAATCATCTGGAAACTCATGAACATTTTCAAGAGTATCTGGTAGTTGTTACAAACGACAAATACAGCTAACGAACAGCCACAGAATGAAGCAAGCCTATTTATTCAGAATTGTATCAATGAACCTACATTTCCTTCATCCAGTATTTATTGTCCCATAAGAATCTTCCTCCCCACTGCTACAAAAAGTTTTGAAATATCTTCTTTCCTCTCACTCTGGCCTCAATTACAAACAAACATGTTGTTAAACCTAGGACAACACAATTATTCAGAGTCTGCTTTTACGTTACATGAATAATGTGGTAGAGGTCTTCCCAGCAATGCACACGTTCTTTACAGAGGTGATGAGTCTGTCTGGCTGCTACCTCAGCAACCTGCTAGTTACAATTTAAGTCGTCTGCTATTTACATCAAGGGTCCTGGCTAGCAGGCTGGTGAAAACACTTTTGATTGTATTGGGAACTCGAAGAAGCAGACATGCAACTCCAGTGCCTCTTGTCTCCTCTTTACTTCACCTTTATCTTCTGTTTCACAACGTCTGGTTGTCCTTTTGCTCTCACAGTTTAGTAGATTGTGAGAAGAGACAGAGGTTGCACGTTCTTACAGGGATTCGTTTGCTCTTTCTCCATTTTTTTTTCCTTCTTTGGACAACATAACAGGTTTGTCTGTCCTGAAATTTTGTTTTGGAAATCAGTGTTCATAAGAATACATAAAAACATAAGAAAACCAGTACCGAGTTAGATAAAAGGTCTATGTAGCCTAGCACCTGCCCCCAGTCATCTGCTGACAGCCCATTCCCAAAGAAGAATTGAGAGGCACATAGCAACACAGGCCCAGCATTCTGTCCTAACCTCAAGTACTGCCTGCTTTAAGGGCTTCCTGAAGCAGAGATGGTGCCTTTAATATTTAATAACCTTAATTAGTGTTTCGTCCAGCAACATGCCCAATTCCTTTTCAAACTTTGAGAACTTTAGGGTCCATCATACCCTATGGCCAGGCATTCCACAGCTCAACCACGGGCAGCGCCACAGGGCAGATCTGTTGGGTTTGAACCTGGTCATTCTAGTTTTATTTGATGCCCTGTAGTCCTTGTATACACAAATGTTTTATTCCTGTAAAAATAAATATTAGCTGACTTGTATGTAACAATATCAGATCACAATGCACATTGTCAGTGAGATCATTGTCATCTCTGTATTCTCAAAGGCCAACAGACAGTACAAGAATAGGCTGGGTGGAGGTATTAGCAGGGCTACAGCAGCGATCCTGCCCAGTCCTCTAACTTGAGGACCATAACCATTGCTTTTCAGCATTAGTCATGCCTACAGCCAAAGACAGTCTCCCTAACATCGCCTCTCCCCTCAAAGCATACAAATTCCAAACCTCGTTAAAATAACAACATTCATTTATCTGTCCAGGAAGAGGCTAGGCTGTCTTGGGTTCTTTCAGAATGACTCTGAATGCTTTGCAAATTGAAAAGCACTGCAGAGAGACAGGGTGCTCCTTGCAGAGGAAACAGAGTACAGACACGTGAGCCCACTTACATGCAGGCACAGATCCATCTGTCAAACCCTCTGGGTAGCAAAGCTGATGAAGACCAGATCCTGCACTGCCATGATAGGTTAAAGCATCAGCTATGAAGTAGGCCAGATCCTGAAAAGACTTCCTTGGGAGTGTCCAACTGAGTAAAGGTAAGCTGTGCACAGGGCTCTCATCTATCAGAGCCTGAATCTTCAGGGCTGGGTCAGCATACCCCTCCCATGTTCAAAGACTGCCAGACACATCCTCTGGCAATATAAAGTAGCAACTAAGGTTATTCAGTCCCAGATCTGAGGCTTTCCAAGCGTAAGTTTTTCAAAATCCACAAAGTGCCATTTTTTGAAATGAAACATCTCACAAAAACAGAGCTAGCTACAGCGTTTTCAGGATGCTGTCAATGGGCAGAGCAAAAGAGGTCAAGCAAAAAGCCCTACCACAGAAAAGCCAGTAACCTTATGATTAGGCCACAGGAAAGGCCTAGGTATTTGCCCCAGTTCTGAATTGGGGAGGAGATTTTAACCAGCTTTTCCTTAGTAGCCAGCATATTGCCTGCTCTGTGAACAGAAGCTCTGTTGCTGGCAATTGCTTTTCCTGAGATGCTGAAAAGATTTGGCTCAAAGGACAGCAAGTGGGCCAAGACTGAATAAGAAAATCAGATAACTGGCACATGCATAAAGTCATTCAAGCTTAGAGAGTTTCCTTATTCTTGGGAAAAAAATCAACACTTTTTGGTGTAGGTTTTATTCAGCTAGTTGTAAGCCATCAAAAGAAGATATTCCTAAATAAACATGAGTCATGCCAGTCTTAATATATTTAACTTAGTATAATATTTAACATAGTATATTTAATAAAACAGTTCCCACTATCTGCACATTCTGTAATATTGCTGAAAAAGTGTCAAGGGATGGAGATCCTACCAAGCATCATTATATCCCCTTGATGAGGTGTCTCCTATTTAATTTCTCTAGAATCCTGCTGCTGGAAGTGGTATTGCTCTGGTTAGGCCTGTTTACTTGTTAGTCATTTTCTGCAGGTCCAAGGAGGAACATGTTTTGGAAATCTATGATTAAAGCTATTTGCGTTAACTTAGATATTGATACTACTTTTGATGTAGTGCCTGCCATAATTCTAAGGTATTCCCTGCAGAGATAAATCTGGAGGAAATGAGTATTTTATCCAGAGCTTGCCATGGAAAAATTACAAATGCATAAAAACCAGTCTTTGTAGCTTAAACTATATGAACAGTGCAGCATCTTAATTCTATACAGTTGTGTGGAGTTAGTTTTTATGTAGATTGCACTTCGTCTTGTTAACTACCATCATATAAACAACATCATTAGTATTCTGAAAGACCGTCTTAATAGAACAAGTATAGAATATTGTGTTGCTTTATCTGTGTTCAGAAATCACTATAATTTTAATTTTATATGGGACTGCAGCAATTGCTGCCATATTACTATACTTGGACCAGATTCTTCTGCTGCCTTGCCCTTGAAAACAGTCCCACTAGCCTGGCTGCAAATCACCAAGAAAGGACTTCACCCTTGGACAAATATCACTTTGGTCAGAAGGAAAGAATAACTAAATTTTTCACTACTATCTCTGAAGCTAATAGGCACTTTAGTGCCCAAGCAAGTGCTTCTGCACTTTGGGGCAGGTGGAACCAGATAAATCAATTGCATAAATTCAGCAGCTCTTCTCAGCTGATTCACATGAGCAAGGTCTATCCCACTAACTGGAAGCCAGAAAATCCTGCTCTAGGTGTGCATAGAACTAATTGGTTTGCAGAAAGTTTCATGCATTTTTCATTTTAAACAAATCTCTGAAGTCTCATAAATCTAGCTATACCATGTTTATAAAGCTACAGACCTCCCAATTTGTACTCTAATTATGTTTTGTTATTATTATCAGCTTATTCTTGCTATGAATGTTTTTGTATCACTTGAAATTGATGGTAATACTCCCTGACATACAGCCTGACATATATTAAGAATGCAGAAAACGAAATGACAGAACTAATTAAAAATCCATCTGTTCAGTTAATTTAGAGGTGTGCCAAACAGTTCAAATGAGACTTGGTCAGCAGCAAATCACATCCACCTATACCATTTGCTTAGCAGTTACTGTGCTGAGTAATGTTATTTCCTTAGAAACACTCCTACTATTCAGTTCAGGGACTGCACACTGAGCAGTGAAAGCATGAGAAACACAGTTATTACTCTTGAACAGAAATAGTACACGTAAAAATGTAGCATGAGCCTACTAAATAAAAAAAGACATACAACAAAATCCTGTATATCATGTTGACTCACTCCATTAATTGTAATGACTGTGCCTCCAAGACACAGAACAATCACATCAGTATTACCTATAGAGATATTGTAGCTCTCCATCCCGGAAAAATTTCCCCCTTAATGTCAATGGTCTGTGCTTTTCTCTCCTGTAAGCCCATCAAAGTTAATAGAGTTGTACCAAGAATACATTTGGTCCCATCTGATTATGGCACACTGAACATGTTATCTTATAGCCTGGCTGCTGTGTTATTGCTTTACATGCAAAAAACATAATAATTCAAAAAGCATTCAACTGGTAAGCTAGATCTTTTTTTCTTTTAAAAAGAAAGGAAAATAAACATGTCTCAGTCTGGTGAGCAGCAGTCTGTCATGTGGCAGAACTATATTATCACAGATTAGGTAAATTTCTTCTGTACCAAACAAATTTTGCTAGAATAAGAAAAGCATCTATATGTAAAATAAGCTACTCAGCATTTTCTTCTGGCTCGTTCTACAGTCATCTTCCCTCCAGGGTGTACCACAGCATGCGGTGCACTTGGATTTGTATCCCAGACTGCAGAGAAGGCAGTGCGTGCGCACTCCCATGCACAGAGGGACTCCCTTTGCTGGTCACTTCGACTTCTGAAAGTTGCAACCAGCAGACAACTTTAAAGAGTTAAAGCAGCTAGCTTCAATGGGAGACAAAGCAGATAGGTGCCACCTGCTTTTAGCATGAAACTAACAAAACAGCCATTAAGGAACAACAGAACAGCAGTTTCAATGACATGAACCAAGTATTTCTCATCAGCAAAAACATTTGCCATTTCCTGTGCTCAGCATGGTTTCAGGTCAGTATTTTTATTAATGTTCCCCAACTTCTAATTTTTGTTTACTCAAAAATGTCTTTCTGGTACACTCAGGAATCTAACAAGCAACGAACAAGTGAATGAGCAAGTGCAAAGACACTGCAAGCTGCAGTAGAGCCAGGAAGGGGAAGCCCACCAGAACCAAGACCTCAGGGTACCATCTTCCATGAACAGGCATGGAGTCATTCATGGGGCAACTTGCATGTTACCTCCATAAACATGGACATTAGGAAGGACCTTCATGGATGCACACCCTCTGGCATGCTTTTTTACATTGCTACAATCAGGAGAATGGGCACCCCATCAGAGAAGCAGTGGGGAAGGTGGAGGCAGAGAGCAGAGCTGGCTGAGGGTACAGTGTCAGTCTGGGCAGCCACCACCCAGAAGGCCTGGAAGGAGGGATGGAAGAACCCTTTTACTCACAGAGGTCTGGAGACTTTAAAACTCATGGTTTAGCAATGGCAGGGAAGGCTTTAAGAGAAAAGTGAGCAAGAGAGATGAGTGAAAAAGGTCAGGCAAGCTAAAGTAGACAGAGGGATGGGAAGCAGGACCCTAGCAAGGTCCCTGAGTGAATGAGAACACAACTGCTGGCAATCCTTCAGCTGCAGTGAGAGTATTTATTTCCTGTTCACTCCAAAATCACTAAGGGGTTCGTATATCTCTAGCTATATTAAGCCTGCAAAAGCGTGATGTCCTACTCTATAAAGGTTTGTATTAATGAGAGGGGTGTTCATTTCAGAAGCATTCACTGAGCAAGGAAGCAACATGCCAGAAACCATATTTCACTAATTCCCTGGCATACTGGTTATTGTATGTTCAACTGATGTCTGGTATAGCAGGAAGCTGACTATGCAGAGGTGTAAAAGATCAGCTCATGAGAAATGCTGTATTGATCCCAGAATGGGGAATCTGATTAGCACCTTAGTTATCTTCTATTGTCAACAGAAATAATCATTTATCATCCTTTTCAGTGACAGCAACTCATTGAGAGACAAAAAAAGTCTCACAACTGATTTATATCTCTCACTAGAACAAATTTAAACTCCAGCAACCAGCTGGGAGGGTGCATCACTATTATTGACTATCAAAGGACAGGTTGCTAAAACTCTAGGTTCAAAAGAATGTCATGATCTGTCAGTCATCTGACAAATAGCATCTCAGCTTGACCTCTGTGTGTAGTGTGGCTTTTTGGATTGAAAGGGACAGATTTACTAGATACTGCTGCCTTTGGGATCATTTTCTTAGACAGTCCTATGGGAATCTCATCTAAAGTTACAGCTATACCTTGGTGTTTCTGGTCCAAGTCAAGTATCCTTAGAATTTCCACAGTAAAGGAGATAAGGTTGTGACCCTGAATAATCTTTTCTGGGCTCTCTGGACAATTTTTGGGCAGAGCTGACCCCAGCCTGTTCTTACACACCCACAGCCAGCTGTGAGAGCATACAGGCGGGCTGTGGGAGATTTCATTTTAGAGCAAGGTCTTCAGCCTAAGCACTGAAACTGAGAGGAGTTCTTTAACCACAAGGAAACAGGGAGAGCACTGAGTTTGCAATAGCAATCCCCAGCGTGGAAGACTTCCCTGTTCATATACCATGTTAATGAGCTTAAGAAAAAAACCAGACTGATTCCATTTTGACAAGGCTCCCAACATCTGACCTAGTAAGTATTTTGCTCAAAATAGGAGAGCTTCAACAGGAGAGACCAAGTCCCCAGGGTCTTGTTGGGGCTCTCTAGCCAGATGATCGGGATGTAAATAAATGGTTGTCTCAGGTTCAGATCCCAAACAGAGATTAAAAGGAAGGGTAGCACAGGAGCTTGCTCTCCTGCCTTGTGGATGAGCACTCCGCCTAGGATGCCCTTGTCCTCCTCACTGGGCTTTGTGCCAGGCTCACACCAGCAGCCATGCTCCCACTCAGATCTCACTGGTGACACCAGCATAGCACTGCCTGGTTTGGGGATCTCCATACAAATTTAACTGCTGCCAGCAGGACTGATTGATTATGTCCAGCAGCAAGTGTGGAGTGATACAGGCATTTCAGGGTTCAGTTGACTCCCGGCTTTGGAGCTAGAACTAGTGGTACCTACCAGCCTGCCTCACTCTAAAGCCTTGTTAAGGCACAGGAAGGCTGGGGTAAAATAATTTTATATTTTATAAGGTAAACTGATTAGTAGAGGTGTAAGGGCACAGCAAAAACTCCATTTATAGAAGAGAGGATAGGACAGCTTGGTCAAGATTTAGGTGATGATCACTGAAATTAAGTGTTCAGTTACATTTCTGTGGTACTGTCTTCCAAAAAAATTTCTCTCCCCGCTCCCTCCCCCCCAAGAAAATACAATCACTATGCAATATGTGTGCTGCTTTCCCACAATAGCACTTTTGTAATTTCTCATCAACTCTAGGAAAAGATTTGCATGATGACAAATCTATAATGTCTATGTCCCCTGGGGGAAATTAGCATGCCATTATTATTTGTGTTAATATTACATTTTTATTTCCCCAAACATTTGCTGTTTTGTGGTTTTTTTTTTTCAAAGTGTGGGATAAGTTAAGTATAATTAAATAAATAGTATGAGTGTTGAATTGTTTTGTTGCTTTAAGATAACTTACTTCATAACTTTTGTAATCTAGAAATCTCATGTCTGTAATAGGCATTTCAAAGTTGTGAAGCTGAAGGTCTGTACTCATGACATCCCCAGTTTCCAGACTCCTTGAGCTCACAGTGTTGTGCAGGGAGCTGATGTCTGATGGAATTTGAATGTTTCCCTCATACAAAAGCAACATCCACATTCACTGCTAGGAAAAGACTCCATTCAGTGAGCCAGTAATCCAGGAAAAAGTTATCAAAGATTTAGGTCTACCTTAAAGTATGGTCTGAGACTATTTCCCGCAATCACAGTTAGATCAAGGCTATCCACACCCCATTGCCTCATCCAATCTCAAATGCAAGGATTTTCAAGTTTGTGTGCCAAGACCATTGAATTCTGGCATCATCTGAAACCCACTTAGAGAAGCCCCAAGACTGAGGAAGCTGCAACCATCACTATTTTAGCCCAGACAGTATTGGCAGATTTATAGAGTGGTTGTAAACCCATGAAACATACTGAAAAAGATGGATTCATGCCAGTTGAGTGAAGAGTCGAGCTTGGGGTTCATTTAGCATATTATTCCCTGCAAATTGTTTAAACATTTAAGTATCCAGGAAAAGTTTTTTCCCCTAAGTTGCTGGAAAGTACCTTGCATTTTTGAAGCACAGATGTACGGTATGCATATCTTTATCCTTTTTACATTGTTGATATTGCTTCACATTTCCACACCCCACAATGGACTGATATCCAAGTTCCTCATTTTGTCTCTCAATATATTTATAATATAGAGTCTAAAAAAAAATCTTGATGTTACTGTTATTAAATGTTAGATCCAATTTAACATTTACTCCCTGAAACATTTATAGCAGCAAATAGTTTCTTTTTTCCCCTCTTCATTTAAGTAAGATTTTGCCTAATAAGCTAAAACTTACTGATTCATTTTATTTTACTGAATGAAGATATTCATATGCAACAACAGTCATCTTGTTAAAAGGGTAGGCTTGGTAACCAAGATTCACTGAGCCAAGAACTAAAGGCTATGTGCATAGCCATGCAATTTAGCATTCAGTCAATGGATATATGGTTAAAGCAAGTTACCTATTGCAAAGAGAGCAAAGAGTGGTGAGGCAGGAAAAACAGTGCACTGCGTATTTTAATTTATACCTTCTTAAGTTTCTTTCCTAGCAGCTACATTCCTGATCATAGCACATAGTGTACAGTGAATTATAAACACAAAGCTATCATTTCCTGTTTTAAAATTCTCTTTCCAATTCTAGCATCCACTTGCTAAGAAGCATAATGAAAAATTTAGAAGGCTAGAGAAGCAAAAAAAATACAGAAGGACCAGAGAAAATGCCCTTCAGTGAAAGAACTCCATCAGTTTATACTGTCAGAAAGAAACATAAGACATGGATTCACAACATAAGATTATCTCCTTTGCAGGGAAAGAAAATAGTTAAGTAGGTGGTTCTTAATCAGATAAGAAAGGGCCAATACTTGGAAGCTGATACTCAACAGATTTGTATTTGAAATAAGATGTTCCTTGACAATTGATCAACTATTGGAATAAATTTTAAGAGGAGGCAACTTCACCCTCACTTCTTATCACTGTCAAGCAGAACATCGTTGCTCAGAGAGATGCCTGGAGGCACCCCGCAGTGCCCACCGCCCTCCTGAGAGCATGCAGGCCACCTCCACACTACATGCTCTGCCCTAGAAGCTCACCTCAGCATCCTGCTGCTGCAGGGCAGGCTCACCTACAACAGTTTCAAAGCACAGGTAGAGCAAACTCCAGCCTGCTGCTCAACAAAGCAACGTATCTTTCAAACACATGTTATTCAGCTCAGTACAGTAAAAGGAAACTAGACAAAATATAACACTCTGGTATTCAGAGGTCAGGCAGCAGGGCTTCTCATCAGCCTCAGTGCACCGCTGATACCTACGATATGCTAGCTCCTTCACAGAAGTGTGCCCTCTGGTACAGCAAAATATTTGTCACCCACCACTTCCATACTAGAGCATTGTCCAAGCATTTCTGACACTTCATAAACTATAGCTAAGCAGCAGAAGGGTTATACAGACTTCACAGGCTGCAGAACAGGTGAGTAGCTTGCCCAAAGTCAGATGTCTAAACAAAGACTTTACAAGAAAGCATCCTAATCCCAGTGTGGAGAAGTCAACTCTAAAACCACAATATCCCTATTATAATATGGGAACACTAAACATGCAGAGAGGATGAGCAAGCCACTCCCCTGGGATTTGTCTGCTGAAGCTTTCCCTCTGGATGAATTTCTGCCTAACTCTTTCTGCTCCATAGACTATTTAAGTGGAAGCTGGCGTGTTTCCAGGGAGAACCTGACTGCAAATGTAGATTTTTTTTTTTTTAATGATGGAAAATTAAGAGCTTGAGAACACTGGGACAGATCTGTATGGGGTGGAATTTTGCTATAATTGCCAACTCAGAGAGCTAAAATGGAGACAAATGGAAGTCTAAAGCAGAGGCTTTTTCAATTCACTACAATGTGAAAAAGGCAGTTCGTCTACTGTGCTAAGGAGACATTCAACTCTGTCTCTGCTGCAGTTTTCTTCTTTGCAAAAGCCCAGAATAAACCACAGCCAGGTGCAAACTTTGCAGTATACCATAACATTGGGGTTCCAGGATTTGACATGATGGAAGGGGAAGACTAACAAAACTTAGCTCCTTTCCTGCCGAGACAACTTTGTGTTTAAGTTTGGGCAAGGCACTTGAAACAAAAATGTTGGTCCTTGGTAGCTAAGCTAGGCTCCTCGGCAGTTTCCTGTAGTTTCAAGGTTAGATTTAAATCCAAACTAATACAGTTAATTTTTCTAAGAAGTAACATATTATAAAGCTTAAAGAGTTTGTGGGTTGGAGCCTCAGATGATGTTTGCTTAAAGTACTCTGGGATCCTCAGTAAATTGACACCAGAGAATATAGTGTACTATATCACTCTTTACTCCCATTTTGGTAATATTTAACCTCGTACTCATTTTACACTATTTAAAAATACACCCCCTGATACTCTTATTGTTAAATATTCAACTCAAATGAATATTCCTTAGATAGATAATTGATCATTTTGCAGTACTGTTTAGATCAGAGAAATTAACAACATCAAATTGCAGCCCAAAGTGATTTATACATTTGAATTCCTGACCATATTCAAGCCTATTACAGGGACAGATTTGATCATCGTCCTGTTTCATTGCTGTAAAAATATGCATTTCATTTTTGTCTTCCTGGAAGTTTTCGCCAGGCAGCAACTCCTCAACCAAGGATTCCAAACATCAGACCAATGGACTTCTGCTTACCCTCAGCATGTCCCATGGACCGCAATGCAGCCCCAATCAACTTTTTCTGTTCTGTGTGGTTCCATAAGCCACATTGTCACAGCCCGTTGGCTGTTAGGGAGACAGCGCTGTGAGTAAGATCAATAGTGTTAGTATTCTTGACAGCCTTCAGGGTTTTTTTTTCCCCTAAAAGAGGTTCCATCCTCATGCTGGTCCTTGTTCTCCTTTCCTTGTTCCTCTCCTTTATTTTTTCCAACAAATAATAATACAGCGAAGAGCTACACAGCAATGATTCCCTACCAAAGAGGTTGCCCATGCAAAATTCTTGACGTACTCTTCAGATACCTCCTCCACTCTTTTCTTTTGCCAATTATGATGTACTTAAAGTGTGATGATTTTTTTTTTGAAGAAGAGATGAATGTGTTTTCCCACTTTACTAATTACAACATGATATATGAGGCAGAAAGCCTTGCAAGAGGTAGCACAGCATGCAAGTGCAGATGAATAATAATTAGGCTCACATGTTTTAGAAATTAAGATTTTTATTAGAAGGCTGTTATTTGAAAGTTTTAGTGCAGTAAGTGCAGTCAATATAAGTGAGCTTTTTTTTTCTTTTAAATCCAATCAACCAAGTCCTGCTTTTAATGTAGGGTCCTCGACTAACTCTTGGTAAATTCAAAGACTTCCGCTGACTTCAAAGGGAGTTGACTCAAGCCCTAGAAAAAGGATTTATAAAAGTGATTAGTGTCAGGGCTTTGTTTTAGAGCTAAATTGTAACTAACCACAAAAAATGGTTTTATTATAAAGATTTAATATGTATCTGGGAATAAGAATTTCTCTTCTAGTTATAAGAAGACATCTAACACCAAAGGAGAAAGGAGAGTTCTATTGCTTTGTTACAACCCACCCTTTCTTCGTTGTTGGTAAGGTTGTGCTGTCTTTCAGCAATGCAACAGCATAACAAAGCAGCATTTGCGTTACCAAATTGTACATCTCCAGGGACATACTGGGAGTGAAGCCCTAGAAAGATGACTATTCAGATTATGCAAACCCACTTTTTCCAGCAGGACATAGGACAACACGTATCCTTAGCTTCATTCATCTAACCTCAAAAAAACCCACCAACATTGCTGTTCCCAGGTGACATCCCTATATAATAAATCCCCTCTGTTCCTACAGTCCAGTATTTCCATGAGTTATGAAGATATTCAGCATGGCAGAAGGTTGATTACACCAACCAGGAGCACTGGAAACTCTCAATTTGGCTGTGCCAATCCAAATTGCCCTTCTGGCTTTAAGCTGCCAATTCTCTGAATGAGTTACTTCATCTAATTGGAGTTAGATATTCCTCAGTGATGAATAGGATCCTCACCATACCTATTTCAAGCACTGTATTTATTACCTCCCCAGTCTCCTTCAGTCTTGTGTAGATCCAGCTCAAGCCTCACTACTAATTTAACTAATTTATCCTGCACCCAGATCTGTACCCACAGGGAAACATACAGGTCTCCATAAAGATCAGAAGGCCCACCAACACTGAGTAGATTCTAGGACTAGGGACTCCAATATTATCCATTGCTTTAAGCTAAGCCTAGCTTTTAGCATTAAAGAAATGGTTACCTGGCAGTTTCTTAACTAAAAGACCTTGAGAAACATAGAAGATTTTAAAAGTGCTGTAAGAAAATCCATATCTGAGCAACTAAGACTGCATTTGCGATTATGGAAAGTTCACAAGTTATGATTTATGGGTGTAACCAGTATGGATATACTCAGTCTGCAACCCATGGAAGTTGCATACCAACCTTAAACTAAGGAGGTCAGGCATCAATACTGGTGTAGTAGTGGCAGCACAGAATTCACTCAGAGTGAAGCCTGGGTTGTGACACGAAGTGTTACAAGCATCCACTCTGGTTTAAAACTAAGTATGGGCACAGAGCACCTTTCACAGCAGCACCGGTACAGCAGGTGGCAACATACGAAAAAGTAAAGTACTGTTAGAGCTGCATTTATACAACGAGCATTTCCAAGTATTTAGGGCTTTAAGTGTAAAAAAAAAGAATTTGGAAGAAAAAAAGAAACAGCACAAATGATCAAATGATAGATATATGGTTAAGCTACTATGTTCAAGACTAGGTTCAAGCCTTTTCAAATTCTGATGATGTGTCAGTTTGGGATTTGGGTTCAGCTTAAAGATCCAGAAGTGACAGCATGGGGAGCTGACCAGAGACCTACAGCCACTGCATAAGAGGAGCTGTACACCTGGTAACACTGAGCGCCTGTGCTTGAACCTGAAAATGCTGGTGATGCTCACATCTTTGAATACGCTTTTTTTTTGTAAAGTCAGATTAACATAGCAATTCTCAAATGCTATTTCTTCCTAATAAGATCTCCAGAAACAGCAGGACACTGACAAGTATGCTGACATACAAGAGCTTTCTACCCACCACTCCTTCAAAAGGAGATGTTTAACTCTGTTGGGAATCAAGGGCTTCTCCATACCTGTTTGCAGTAGGTTAAGTATGGATTTTAACTGCTTAAAGTTTAACAGAGCTTTAGTAAATTTCTATCGATCTATTAAACTTAATCATTATTGGTTTTATGGGTTCTGTTAAAACATATAGTGGCCAGGTGTCCCAGTCAATACCTATATACTGTTTTCAATTAACTTACTTCAGGGGAAAAAAATTTATGGAACATATCACTGGTTATTTATTTTGCTAGTCCATGTCTTGACAGCTTATGCAACTGACCAAATCAATTTTTAAAGCAATGTAACACAGATGCAAACTATCATTGAAATTCAGGAGGAGACTTCTAGTATTAACTGCTTAAGGTTGCACTAAACATACAAAGCAATGCAAACACCAATAATCTGTTTTAGTTCATTCCCAGTTTCATTTTCTCAAAAGATTATGGTGTACACATTTGTTTGCACTGCATTATGGATCCTTCATAAAGAGTTCTGAGCTTACCAAGAGGAATTAAAAAATGGTGTTACACATTGCAGCAGCTCTGCCAATAACAGGCAAGAGAAGATTTGCTCAGTGTCATAAAATGTCTGCATGGCATGAGGGAAATGAAACTTAATTTAAAAAGATTCAGTTCCAAAGTATTTTTATGTTTTTTAAGATACCATATTTCTTTGCAAGTTTTCATGGAAATTATTCTCCTTTATTAAAAAAAGGGAAAAAACCATCTTTTTCTCTCATTCAGGACCACCCTAATGTTGTCAAAGACCTTTCTTATGGTGTAGTTCAGCCAATGAAAGTGTGGCCTGCCAGTTTCACATCAAGCTTATCACAGCTGGTACAAATCATTCCTGTCCATCACAGCTGCAATATACCTTAGTCATCCACTGAAGTCTAGAGAGAATGCTTTAATCATTTTACTGACTTCTGCTGGTGTTCTGGCACTGCAGCACTATTAAGAAAAGGAAAAGTTCTACAACTAGGTCAGATGTATTGTTGGCATAATAAATCAGTTTGTCTAAAACCTGGTTTTATTCTACTTCACAGTTTTGGAAAGTGCTAATGGTAGATACTTCAAACTTCAGTATTTATAAAGCAACTCCTTCCTATTTTTCTCATTTCCTTTCCTTTTGCCAGATCATACACATTTTGAGTTCCACAATGCAAATACCCGTAGGCTGCTTCATAATTGCAGAACACATCTATTCAGAAGAGTTACTTGGACAATGGTAGTGGGCAAAATATAACATAACCCTAACCTACATTTTAAAATAGCTAGCTTCCGGAAGACTATTGTATTCACAGGTAAAGTAGACTATACATTTAATTTAGTTTATTCCTCCTGCATTTGCCAAGATGATTTATCTATTCAAGTTTTGGGAACGGCATTTTTTAACTGCATGAGTAACACAAATCCAATTTTGCACCTACAATGCATTTTGCAAGTGACAGAGGTGCTGATTTGGTTTATGAGCCTGGAGGCAAACATTACCCCAGTTAAAACAGAGTTAGAAAATGCACTTGTGTAAGTTACATGGCAAAGTTTGTGTTGCCAGCATAAGAAATAAACTATCATGGAATATCCATTTCTTCAGTAAGTCAAGGAGGGAAAGAATTGCGGAAGTGAAGATCCACAGAGCTGACAGTAAATCCGCTAAAACAGTGATTTAGCAAAGATCACCCCCCTGCCTTTTTTTTTTTAAAAAAAAAGAGACGAGTTACTAGGGTTTTGATGGCAAATATATCAGACACATGTTCCAGTAAATCCATTTTGCCTAACTTCCATAGTAAGAAAATGGACAAAATTAGAGGTAGTTCCACTAGTTAAAAGTCTCCTTTAATTCTCTAAAGTTATGATTAGGCATTAGATTTCTCTTTTTTATGTTTTGTGTATGTCTTATAATATCTGTTCTGCAGCTGGCTTTCTTAGCTGTTGTGTTAAATTTTTATGTTCATTTAATTGGGAGCTAAAGTGAACAAAATTATAAAAGCTCCATTCCCCCATGTTTTCTCTGGGGAGAGGCTGACCATACTGCACAGGTCAGAAAGCCAAAAAGTCAAACTAACAGAACAGCCATCATTATTCAAAACTCAGAGTCTATCAGGTTTATTATTGACTTTCGTCTTGAACTAAAAACCTCAGTTCTCTTATTACCTTCTGAGGAGTTCAGAATGAGCACAGGTTTTTCTGTAGGTCGGAAACCACCTTCACAATGTCCTAAAAATGTGAAAATTGCTTATCTGAAAAGGATTACAGCTTTCCACGGGAGATCCAGGAGGCAATAAGGTATCACTGCATTAACTCTTGTTACTGTAGGATGCCAGTTATTAATGCAGCACAACCTAGAGGTTTTATGATAATGGTTCTTTCAGTTTGATTTTCACTTTTTACAACAAAAACATTCATTTTGCTATATGTCTGAAAAGAAGCTTTAAATTAATATTCCTAAATAAACAAACTAAGAAAGGAAATAAAAAGATCAAGTAAATTCTTCTGATTACCAGGGAAAAACAAAGCACAATAGAGTTGACTATTGAGTTGGAAAAAAGGACTAACTTTTTAATATGTTAATGGTTCCACTCTGAAAAAAGCTGATTATATTTGAATTTAGAAAACCTCTATTGGAGCTGAATGTGAAGGATGTGAACTGGTTGTTGTGGTAGAGACTTGAAAAGAGACTTGAATGTTACAACCATGGCAGACTATTCATGTCTTTCTCAAAGACAAAGCTTCCAAAGCTCATGATACTTGTGGGGTATTTTTTGTGGTTTGATTTTTGTTTTAAATAAAAGAAACAACAAGCCCCTTATGATATACCTATCAGGGTCATAGAAGTTACTGGAGGAAATGTGGGACAGGCCAAACTAGTTTCTGAGGAAAGGGTCCAGATAAATTTTTATGCAGGGTTTCTTTGACAAAAATCCAGTTCTACACACAAATCTTTTTAGGTAAAGGCAATCACAGGGCCACAATAAATATATGAGATAGAAGATGTTTAAGTGATGGCATGTAAAAATTAAGCCAGGCTGAGACTCTAACGCCCCTTACAAAAGGAAACCAGGCTATAGGCACAAGAAAAATGACTGTCAGTAGTGGAAAAGGGCATTTGAAGACTCTTTGACAAGCTTTTGCAAGTAACTTACTGAATTAACAGGCTTTCTCTCTTTACCTCCTCCTTTGGCTAAATAGCTTGTGAATACATACCAACAGCATGCATTTCTTGATTTAAAAAACCCCAAAATATGACAATAAGTTTATGCCCCCCTTTCCACCTCCTTCCACCTGTTCTGATCCCATCATCAAAAAAAATTGCATACTTTTTTTAATGGTGCAACTGATTCCAGGAATCAAAACTGTTTGCTCAGAACTGAGCAAGATAAGGCATATTTTCTCTTGCAGCTTAAGTTTTAAAGGGTTTTAAAGCCAGCCAGATGGAAGATCAGGCATATAAATTAGGTGATCTTTGGCCTATTTCAGAAAACAGTGACTCAATCTATCATAGAGCAAATCTCCAGATTATTTATTGGGATGCTTGTCTCCTAACAAAAACGTCAGCAAGCTTCTAATTGTGTTAGGTTCAGTTAAAAGGAAGTTCCAGGTTGGCTCAAGTGAGAAGGCAGCTGAAGTCTGCTCTGCATTTAGCAACCATGAACCACAAAAGAAAAATATATGCTTACATCTGTCTCCAAGAGAGAAGATAAAATGTTTTAGCCACTATTAATGAAGATTACCTCCTTCTTTAAGGAGACACTGCTTATGGCAAATGCAGTAGACATGCTTGTTACCTAAACTGGCTTCCCTCTGTGTCCCTGTTGCAGGGCAGTGCCATGTCTCCCAAAGACACACAGCCCTCTTTGTGCACTAATGCAGACCTTTGTTTCAGGCTCCCTGGAAGCTAGGCCAGCATCCCCCAGCACAGCAGGTCACAGCAACCTGGTAAGTCTGGTGCACGAGTTGGGGGTGCAGGAGAGGCACCTTGCTCCTGTGCACCCACTGGGGCTGCATCACCTACCCGGAGAGGCTGAACTCAAGGGAGCCTTGCTACAAGGTACAATCCAGCTTGGCATCACCCCTGATACCCATCCCATTGTCTCCATCAGACACTACTCAAGACAGATGCTATGAGACTATTGAAGTACTGAATTATGCATCAGATGTGCTCATTAAGTAATCAGCAAAGAGTAAAAGAAATACCTCATCTCCAGAACACAGAAACCTCTTTGCAGCATTATTGACAGCTGCTTAAATCCCACCCCCTCTTCCCAAATAAACTAGGTGAAGATTTAGAATTTTTTCCAGTATGAAAATCTATGAGAGAAAACTGGCAAGCATAAATTTTACCTGCAAATCTCTGGCATGCCAAGAGTAGCTCTTGGGACTATGAGCAGCTCATATTGTGCCGCCCAAATAAACTGAGTCATCCTCTCTCTAGACACAGTTACCTAATTCAGCCTGCATGATTTGACCTTGGAGTTCGTAAAAGTACATTAGAAAAGAAAATATCTCCGAGAACCCATAAACCTAACAGAAAATTTCTGAGAGTTCTGAAGAGAAATCGCCCTTTTCTCCTCAGAGAAGAAATAGATCAGTTTGTGGGAGTCTTGTGCTTGCGCACAGTTGCCATGACACTAACTTTTCACTTACGGATCTACATTTGCAGGTGTACAGCACATGTTTTACCAGTGAACAGCACCACGTCCTAAATACTCTGACCCTGCCTGCAGCACTAAACTGACACAGCAGTAGGTACAGGACAGTTTAACACTGAAAGGGTGGGCAGAGCACTGGGGGGGTGACGAGGCTGAGCACGCAATGTACAACACCACAGGTAAGAATCAAACCAGCCATTTGCAATCTAAAAATGTTCCTTCAGCATGAAAGATTCACATCTTAGTTCAATTTATAAAATGGTTAATTCTGTGCAGCAACTTGTTTTAAAAAATATCTTTACAGCTGAAATACACAGCCATCTGATTAGGCAAATCCATGGTCATTCCTACTCACCACAAACCTCAACATCACCTGTCTTACCCCTGCTCCTCCTACCTTCATTCAAAAGGTCAGCAGGGTTCAGCTGGAAGGGGGCCTGTAACATCTTTGGGGCATTAACATTTTGTGACTCTCTTTTACCCTTACAGAATTCATGTTCTGTCCTGTTGTAGCTGGTTGTAACTACACAGGCCTGAAACACCATGTGTTGCCTGATTCAGTTTCAAGCTTAAGTAAAACAAAAAGCTAGACAGAAAGCTCCTTTTTCATAATGGCATGAAAGGATGACAGGACAGTGTTATACACCATTCAGTATACATATAGCCTTTTGCTTTAGCATGACATAGACCAGACTTCTGTCTTTTCAGTAAGACATATGCAGAGATAAACCTCAGGGCTAGGAAGCCTTTGTACTAACTAGCTAATAGTTCATAGACAGTTTAAATGAGACCATATCCCACCTGGTTTGGATTAGCTTTTTGGTAAACAAGCTTTCAACACACAAAGATAACATTATAAGGGATATCTGGAATCCTGTGAATAACTTATGCAAAAGCTATTAAACAATTCCTCTGTTGGCATGCTTCATAAGCTGTTATGTATATTTAAATGCTAGCATAACATTTGTACCTGTATATTTTGCTTCTATAACAGCACATTTCCCTCTATTCCTCTTTCAGAAGCTGTATCTGACCTTCAAAAGTGTGACAGTAACATACAGCATGGATCACTTACCTTAAGCAGAATCAAAAAACTTGAAGTCATGTATAAAGACAGTATTACCCTTTTCCTCCAAGTCTGTTCAAGTCAGGTCATAATGAACAAGGGACAAAAATAATTGGGAGGAGAGTTATTACCTTCTGAAGGAGGACAGAACCCCAGCAGTAAACCAAACATTATCCAGATGGGCAGCTGCTGTACTAAAGAAAACCAGAGTAGTACTTTCATCCAAGTAAGACAACTATCAAAACCTAATACCAGACCTACAGAGCTAGAAAGTTAGAGGAGAACACCACCAACATTTATAATGTTCTCTCAGGCATCTGCATTTTATTAAAGCTCAGAGGATGGTCAGGTGTGATCTATCAAGTAGGCTGTCTGTAGTTAAACCCCATTAAGCAACTTCAGGACTTGCTATTGGGCATGTCCATCAACTGCTGGGTGTTCTTTTTGAGTGTTTGTTGAGTTTCCTATTTATCTGATTTTCACTGGTCCCTGCATACCCATAGAGAGAATATTCTAACTTCTTTAAGCCTCACAACTCCCAACTCTTAATCCTATGCTAAACAGAGCTTATGGCTTATGTTGGGACAGAAACTCAAGACAGGTTACCTGTGAGGATTATTGATGAGACCCTTTTAGAAGAAGATTAGGGTTTGGGTCGTTCTCCTAAAGGGCGGGTATGATTTAGTTCTCCTTAATTGGCATTAAATAGATGAGGGTCTCTTGTCTGACCTTGAGCTTTTGCAATGATAGCAATTATGC
Organism: Cariama cristata; assembly: GCF_000690535.1. Taxonomy (NCBI): domain Eukaryota; kingdom Metazoa; phylum Chordata; class Aves; order Cariamiformes; family Cariamidae; genus Cariama; species Cariama cristata. The sequence goes on along the minus strand of NW_009625698.1, from coordinate 3,906 downwards.
AGTCTTTCCTGACATTTGTTCTTTGTCAATTTTGCTTTGTACTGGAAAGATTTCCCTAATATCAAAGTTACATTTTTCCCTCTCTGCTTGAAGCCTTTGGCTTCTTACCTTCCTCTGTAGATTAATCATCCATGACTGTAACATGTTTAATGTGGAAATTATATCTCCCCTTGATCATCTTCCTTCTTGACTGGACATGCCCAACTCTGATTTTTTCCTTGTACATTCTTATTTTACAGACCATTTACTAATGCTTTGCTATCCCTAAATTTTCTCCAATTTGTCTGTCTTTCAAAAAATGTGACACCCATAATCAAGTGAGGAACTCTGTGAGAGCAAGGAGTTCTTACTTGTAAAAGTGACAGTGTGGCATAATATCACTCTTGCTTCTCATGCTATGCTGACACAGTATTCACGTGTTGTTTTGATCTGTTATCATCCTCACTGCTCAAACATCTTTTCACTGTACATCTTATGGCTGATTGAAACTCAAAAGGTATCAAATGTAGGTAGAGCTGTCAGAGCAACTGGTTGTCAGGATTTGATTCTAGAGAGAGCACATTGTCTCTGTCTTATAAATGAACTGAAAGGGTGATAGAAAAAATATGGTAGTTCATCAAGAACCATGAAGGTGTGGGAGACCTGCTAGCTATGAGATTATTTAGGAAGGAAGTAGAAAAGAATACTGAAGAAGGAAGGGAAAAAACAAATAGAAAGGGCAAAGTTTAAACAAATCTAATCCGGGTGAAAATTCAAATTTAATTTGGGAGATAAGGTACAAATTGTATGGGCTTGTTACATTGATTAATTACCTCTTACCCAGAGCTTCCATCCAAATATGCCAATATCCCTGCTCATTCATGTAGTATTTACATATATAAATGCGTATGATTGTTCCTCTGGAGTTCAGAGTACAGTTGCTTGTATGATAAACCTCAAACATGGCGTGGAGACATTCATGTTTATTTTCTCTCAATTTCTATATTTTAGGTTCTCCTATTATTGGTATTAAATGCCAGTCTTGTAAAGTTAACCAGCTTCTGAGGGTTCTAACCAAGGAAATTGAGGTCGTATGAAAAAAATTGAGATGTCTGTTATATCCACAGAACCTCCGTTTGTCTTCAAGTTATGCTCTCAGTGACACTGAGCAAAATTTACAGCTGCAACTAAGTCTTGGTGATGTGCAATGGAGCCCAGCCCTACCAGAATATTAGGAGAATAAAGCAATTTTATTTTTTGTTAGTGAAGTTCGCAGATAGAGACTTCAATGCAAAGATCTGCACTAAGATAAAGGGAATTTTAGGCTCCCATTTTTCCAAACAAAAATGCACTTGAAGATTTCATTTTACTTAATCTTAGAATTTTTATTTAAGTGATTCTCCCAAAGCATGTTAAACTCCACCTTGATTTGCATTCTCTCTGAATTCAGTCTTCGTTCTGTTCTCCAACTTTGTATTTCAGCAAGATGCTGCTGGAATTCCAGCACCATGGGTTTTCCTTTAACTATTTTCACCTCCGCTTCAGTATTGTTTAAACAGACAGATATGCATGCCTACTGCTCTTTCAAGACATTCAGTATCTTATTTTTGGTCAGGTCATGGGCTAGCTTTAATGTTATAATATTATAATAATTTGTTACAAAAAGTTATTGCATATTCTCTCAAAAGTTATATTGGCACGCTTAAGTGACTACAGTCATGTTCTGTTCTAATGCAGGTTCAAGCATGACAGGTTTGCAGTCAGAGCATACTACTTTTCTTCTACCAAAGCCCTCTCTACAGCACACCTGGAAGCAAGATCTTCTCTCTGATAAGCGACAAAAGCTTCAAGCTCCCAGGTGTCCCACATGTCCCCAAGTGTCATTTCTTCCCTCAGAGGCAAAGTACCACTGATCTGGGGACTGCCAGTAGCTGGTTTCCCTAAGACACAGTCTTAGTTAGGATCAATAACAGTCACTATTAATTTGTGTAGAGTTGTTATCCCTCAGATGATGCTAAACAAAAAGAGAACTGATTTTCTGTTGTCTTTGCACTCTCTAGGCTGCACAGTGGAGAGAATTTGGGGAGCATCTGGGCACTCCGCTTGCTTCATAGGTGTGCCAACGTGTGAATCACACCTCAGACCGTTTGGCCATCCACTGTATCCTTTTAGATGATAGTGTTTCCTGCAAGTCACAGGAACAGACTGTTCACCTCGTACAGCATGGAGTTATCCAGGTCAGCAAGAAGAGAATTAGTAAAAGCAGGTCTTTTTTGAATTAAAGTTTATTAGAAATGTTCTGTCCATAAAATTCATGACAGCCTCAATGCACAAGGGAGAGATTAAGACCTATGTTTTTATTTCAGTTTCTTGTTATGAATAATTTGTCATGACTAGCTAATGCTCTAAAGGGAACTATTGTCTCATATAGTGCTTTACTGTGGCTGAAGACTTCGCTCCAACTGACATACCCGTGTTGAGCTTCTCTGCCAACTTTTGGACATAATGTCAATGTTTTACTGATATTTACTAGACTTGCTCAGAGAAGAGACAGATTTTAAGGGACTACACTCAGCATCCTATTTCACCTTATCAGTAATCGCTCAAATATCACAGCTTGTACCATTATAATTGAGACAACTGTTTTTGTTTGCTTTCATTTTGTTTTAAGGACTACCTTTTCCCAGGTAGCTCGGTCTGGGCAGTACTTGACTAGGGCATTAATGCCCAGTTTGGGCTGCGCCGTTGCTCTGCAGACAGCGTAATGGAGAGGCACTGAAGGCAATTTTCAGAAATGACTGAGACCACGAAAGAACTGGAAATCACAGGGTTTTGTGAGAACATTTCCATCCCTAGCCTGAGCAGATTCAGGCCTGTTATTGCTACCAATGCAGACTGGATCAGTTCAAAAATTGTCAGTGGCTTTTTGGAAGAGGCATGGATTTCTGTGACTTTTTTAGAAATCCTGAAAACAGGTTCACGGCATGTCATTGCATGTACCTATGCTTTTCACGGTCTTGAGAGGAGAATTGGGGAGTTATGAAAGAGGAAAGTTATTTTTGCCTCCCATTGGAACTTTTTTGGGGAAACAACTCAGCTTCTGATTTGGCAGGTTAGGAGTCTATTGCGCCTGTGCTGTTCTCAGTAAAAATCTTTACACTGCCTCCAGTGGGCTAAAGATCAGGCTGTAAATCAAAAATAGTGTTGAAACATGGGTGTGTGATATGGAGACTATTGATAAACTGATCATTGGGGCTTTGATAAAAACTTGCAACTCTATAACTATCCTTTGCATCCTCCTGTTTTAGTTGTATCATCTTGCACAAAGGACAGATTCTTTATAGAATATTGGAACGTTCATAGTAATTTAGATGAAAATATGGTGTGAGGTCTGTAAGCAGTTGGTAGTGAGGGTGAGTCATTTACTACACATTCCCCTCCCCGTGTAGATATAAAAATAAATGTTCTGCATTGGAGTATTTGGCATGTACAATTATGCTATTTACTTAAGTCTGCTCTGTCTTGCAGTTGCAACTGTTAGTCATTGTTCTCTTGATGGTTCCTTCAGTACATTTGTCTTTCTGCAAAAACTGTTTGTTTTCAGGCTTGCAGTTGTGGACAATCTTTTTGTCCTTCAAATATTCTCGTCAGGATTTTTAAGAGATCTTTAGGGATTGGGCCCCCAATATGAGAAGTGAGAAGAAGTGCATACCTCACTTTCTTAAGCACGATTGAAAATCCCATATTCACTCACGCAAGGTCAGGACCAAAACATTAAAAAATATATACTTTCAGGACATAATCTTGCAAGTATTTATGTACACAAGTTGAATTAGGCATGTGAAGAAGCATTTGCAGTATGTGAGTTAAAATGGAGATTTGATTAGAAAAGGACCTTTAATATAAATATATAAATAATATATATAA